>NW_027118097.1:0-196381 GCF_038497915.1 Lipomyces doorenjongii
ATCATTGAGAACGAAGTAGTCAATGCGTTTACCTCGCGTTACCATAGTATCCATTTGGTCCATGTCCGGTCTGATGGAAGCCCAGGTTAAACTTGAGGCTAGTATACGTCCAATAGTGCTAAGATGGAGTATAAAGATGAGTATCTTGTGATGTATTATTCGATGGGAGAGAGGAAGCATGTCGGTTTATACCCGTCTCCTCTGGCTGCTTCTATCAACATGTACATATTCCATAGTCCTACCAGGGGGACTACATTCAATAACTATTACATTACTCTCGTACCATGTACAATTAAATTAACACTGACAACTCGCCGGCTTGCTTAGCAAATCGCTCATGTGCCCGAGCATATCACCAAATCTCTAACGGAGTCTGGAACAAAATGGTCTTCAGGAACCGGACAATATCAGCAAATCTAACAGAGTCTGGAGCGGAATGGAACCGGGAACCAGGTAAGACTAGTAATATTGACTAAGCGTGCCTCAATACGGAATGAATAAGACAAAGTAGACGTAACGGACGTGCGAATGATGCAAGGGGATGTTAAATGTGTGCGGCTCAGGCAGAACATTTCACATTCTTGTCGACGCGCTTGCAGAATACAGATCGTCGATGCCGCACGCGTGTGCTGACAAGGACATTGTCTATGCAATCCTGACTATTTTATTTACTTAAGGTGAGAGAGTCGCATTAGCGAAAACGGGTGAATTTTGATTTCCAAATAACGTTTGGCGCTAAATTATCAAAGGAAATCCTCTAACCTAATTAGGCTAGTGTAATCATTTAGATTTATCCGATCAAGGCGGATAGGAAGGCGGATTTATTCGACAAGACGGCGGATGAGGATCCGACAAACTTGTAATGGCGGATGACGGATGACGGATGTAAATCCGCCAAACTTGCGATGGCGGATACGGTCAAATTAGGCGGATATCCGCATCCGTCACAGCCCTAACAGGACAGTGAGAGGGATTCTGGACGAGCGAAGCTTGTCGCAGGAGCTGCTCACAAGGCTGAGGCTCAAATCGGCACTGAAGTGTAGGGTACAAAATGACGATCAGATTAAGGGCCCTAAATCTTGCTGACCACCAGATGGGTGATTAGGAGTCGCCAGCAGCACGATTCTTATTGTCGATCGCGATTGTCTGTTTGCGGGATGTTTATTATGTGGCTGTTTGCTGGATATTCATGAACCATTTTGCTTCCGATCTAACTATCACTGTCGGGATTCTATCCTTGCATTCAGCAGTCGACCTGCTTTTTACGTGCGGGAATTGTGGCTCAAGCCCTAACCTGATGATTTGCACGATATTTGAGTTATCCGTAAGTTACTGCCTCAAATACGTCAACGTTTGGTGCATAGCGCATCTTTCAACGATCTTTTTTTTTTAATTACTGGTGGTTCCCTGATTAGTCGCCACGATTTTCAACAACTTTTTGACGGAGACACCGAATAATGACAGAACCATATCCTGAGCCAACTGGAGCGAACAGCACGCCTCTCCCGTCACGAGGTCCGGCCAAGGCAAAAGCCAGTAAGGGCCGCAGGCAGAGGCCGGAGCCATTGTTCGACAATCTTCAAGATTTGCAGAAGGCTGCGCGAAAACTACGGCTTTCGAAGCACGAGATGGCGAAGCTGCCGAAGGAGGAGAGACTGAGAATTAAGCGGGATAGAAAGGCGTTGAAGACTGATAAGAAGCGATTGCGAAGGGAGTTGATTAAAGAGAAGCACAGTCAGAAAGCGCAGGCGAAAAGGTTAAAAGGCCGAATGGCCGGCGAACTCCCCAAGGCGATCCACGACGTGTCAATGGAAACTGTCGATGCTCCAGATGAGAGCCTCAACAAGAGTGCTGAGTCTGTTGTAAAATCTGGTGAAACTCCTACAGAAGGGGTCGTCAAGATTATTGTCGATGACAAACCAGCCGAGAAGCCAAGTAAGGTTCAACCTCCACATCTGACTCCGAAGGAGAGAAAAGCTGAACGAGCGGCGAAGCGTGCACAGCAGAAAGTTGAGAGGGATGCTAGGAAAAATGCTAAGCTTGCCGCCAGAGCGGCCCGCAAAGCTGAGAGAGCCGCTGCGAAAGCTAAGGGCGAAGACAAGGACAAGGACAAGGAGGATAATGACGATAATGACGATGATGAGAAATCTTCTACTGTAGCTGCTAACGGTGGCGAAGATGTGTCGATCATGGTCGATGATAAGCCGGCGAAGAAGCCGGCAAAGACTCCTCGGCGTGCGGCTAAGGAGCAAACGGCCGCAACTCTTGGTAAGAACCCGAAGAATAAATCGAAGTATAATAAGAACAAGGAGCGAAACGCCGAGCGGAAGCGACAAATGAAATTAACGAAGGTGCAAGCCTCTGAGCCGACGATCAGTGGATCCGCGAATGATGCTGCAGATTCATCTGTGGCTGATGTTATTATACCCGATAGGACCGTTGCCACTCCGTCTACTTCTGCTCAAGCGGTTGCCAATGGCGAGGAAATTTCGAAGAAAAGGAAACGAGAGAACAAGAAGGAAGTTGCCGCTGATGCGAAGGAAGAGAAAGAAAGTAAGAAAGCAGCGGCCAAAGAAAAAAAGAGAGCAAAAATGGCCGAAACGAAGGTGGAACAAATCGTTAAGGCCGAGGTTAAGAATATAGAGACAGAGGATTATATTCCGTTGTAAATTGTATTGTAACTGGATATAGCAATAAAAATTTGAATTTGTTTCAATAAGTTATAACTGCCAGTAGATATTATTTGGCAGCCGGTCCCGGCCCATCCTCCCAATGAATTTTTGAGCCGCACGGATTTTATTTTTTCTCTTTTCGTTTTAGGCCGGGTAGATTGGGAGTGTACCAAAAATTTTGGAGCCCACCACCATTTTGCGCCATTAGAATCTTGCACCACCGGAAATATAAATGACGGCTCCAGAAAAGGCTATAGAAATAAAGAAAGTGAGAGAGAATGGAGATACTGATGCCGAGAAAGCTGAGAGAAGGCGATTAAAAAAGTTGGCGAAGATCGGGAAGCAGGCTGAGAAGAAAACTGCCGCCTCTGAATCCGGTGCCGATGAGTTGAGCTCGAAGAAGTCGAAGAATGACAAAAAAGGGAAGAAGGAAAAGAAAGCCAAAAAGAACGAGAAAGAGAAAAAAGAGAAAAAAGAGATGGAGAATAAGGAGATAACCTCGAATGGAGTCCCCCATTCTGCGGAATCTACAACGACTGAAACCAACGAGGTCTCTGAGAGCAGTGACAAGTCTTCGAGGAAATCAAAGAAAGAGAAAGAGTCGAAGAAGCGACGAGTTGATGATATAGAAGACGCAGCAGCTGTTGAATCCAAGAAGTCAAAAAAATTGATTCAGGCGACAGTTACCAGCAGAGCTACTGACGCCGATATTGACAAGTTCCTTAAGGAGAGTGCAATAACTATCTCGGATCCACTAGACAACGATCTCAAGCCGGTTTTGTCGTTTGAAGAGCTAAGTATCGATGAGCGCGTTCTTGGCTTCTTGAAGAAGTATCCTAAGCCAACTCCGATTCAGTCTGCCTCGTGGCCGTTTTTGTTGGCCGGCAGAGATTTAATTGGAGTTGCCGAGACCGGATCCGGCAAGACCATGGCATTCGCCGTCCCTGCTGTTGCCTACCTTTTATCCACCATTGGTAAGAAGAAGATGAAAGCAAAAGACGCTAATAACATTTCTGCTTTAATTGTCTCTCCGACGCGAGAGTTGGCACTTCAAATCCATGAGAATTTGGACGCGTTGGGCAAGGCAGTAAATGTCAAGTCTGTCTGTGTCTATGGCGGTGTCTCGAAAGATGATCAGAAACGGGCTCTGAACGGCGCGAACATAGTCGTCGCGACTCCAGGTCGGTTGATTGATTTGGTGAACGATGACGCGATTGACCTCGAGAAAATTACGTATCTAGTCTTGGATGAAGCGGATCGTATGCTCGAGAAAGGATTCGAGGAGGACATCAAACGTATTATGCAGTCTACAGACGCGGCGAACCGAAAGACTGTGATGTTCACTGCTACGTGGCCGCCGTCTGTCCGCGATCTTGCGTCGCAATTTTTAAACAATCCTGTGAAGGTCATGATTGGCGACCGCGAGTCCGAATTGAAAGCCAACGCCAGAATCGAGCAAGTTGTCGAGGTTATGGATCCGCGGCAAAAGGAGCAACGTCTGTTACAGCTTCTCAGGCAGTACCAATCTGGAGCAAATCAAAATCACAAGATCCTCATTTTTGCATTGTACAAGAAAGAGGCGGCTAGAGTCGAACGGTCCCTACAGTCCAAGGGATATAAGATTGCCGCTATTCATGGTGACTTATCGCAGGCGCAGCGGACCAATGCCTTAGAAAATTTTAAGACGGGTGCATGCAAGTTACTTTTGGCGACTGATGTGGCAGCCCGAGGGTTGGATATTCCTGCAGTTACCTTGGTAATTAATCTTACCGTAAGCGTTACCTTATTGCTCTGGATTATATGCGGAAATTGATTTGTCATTTTTTGCTTTAGTTCCCTCTCACAGCAGAAGACTACGTGCACAGAATTGGTCGAACAGGTCGCGGTGGTCAATCCGGAAAAGCCATCACTTTCTTCACCGAGCATGAGAAGCACTTATCTGGAGCCTTGATCAATGTCTTGAGATCAGCTAACCAGCCTGTTCCGGAGGAGCTCTTGAAGTTCGGCGGACATACTAAAAAGAAGGAGCACTCTGCGTATGGAGCGTTTTACAAAAATGTTGATACTCAGCAGAAGGCTAAGAAAATTGTATTTGATTAGATTAGAAAGCGTCTGTCGGTATAAACTTGATTAGAGTTAGAAAGTGTCGGCCGATATTAAAAAAAGTTTATGTTTAAAATTTGGAACTGGAGTTCTGTAATATAATTAGATTAGATGGACGCATTGTGATGTTCGGCAAATAGAGGAAATAGAGCCCCGAGCCTCGTGGTAATCGTCCAAATAGCATTGTAAACGAGCCAACTAAAGCAAATATTTCTCCATTTACCTGAATTTGAAAGACCGATTGTTTAATCAACCACGCATACAATCTTGCCCATAGACACGTTAGACTCCATATACTTGTGAGCCTGAACAATGTCCTTCCACGAGAAGACTTTGTCAACGGGATTGACAAATTCTCCTGAGATTAGATTCGGAAGGGCGTACTTCTGGAAGAGTTCCCTAACCTCTGACTGATACTCAATAGTACGTGACCGCAATGTCGATCCCTCAATTCTCAGACCTGTTGAAGAATTAGCGCACGAATTTCTGCACACCAAGGGGGCAAAAAATCTCACGCTTGTAAAGAATCATGCCAATATTAGCGTGCTCGACCACACTACCACTCATAGTAGCCAGCAGAACTATTCTCGCATCCCTTGCCGCGACGGTAATGTTCTTCATAAAGTAATCCTGCCCGATGAAATCCACAATCACATCGACGCCGGCACCCTCAGTCTTATCCGTTATAAACTTGACAAAATCGTATTTTTTGTAATTAATACCGTAATCCGCACCGGCAAAACTTTCAACGAATTTAACCTTCTCTTCCGTGCCGACGGTTGCGAATAATTTGGCGTCGGGACCGAGTATCGACCGCGCGAGCTGGAGACTCGCGATACCCACGCCCGAGGCCCCTGCGTGGATGAGAACGTTCTTGACGCGGTGTTTGATCGTGTGGATTTCTGCTATCTTGAGCAGCGCTTGGGTAGCCGTGAACCATACTTCCGGGATCCCGGACGCGGCGACGAAGGTGAGTGTGGACCCCTCGGTAGTCGGCTCAGTGTATGGCAACAGCAGTTTTGTCGAGCACCGGATGTACTCTGCATATGCACCGCCAACAGCAAGACCAAAGACTCTGTCGCCTACTTTAAGATCTGTTGTCGAATCAGGACCGATAGTTTCGACTGTTCCTGAGAACTCGACACCGAGGGTTGTGGGAGCGCCGGGCGGGACCTAGCAGACACAATGACGTCAGGACAGCCGCCATCTATAATCGTCTATCGTTCTTTAAATGGCAGAACTAATAGTATACACGTGAGAGGCAATACATACTGAATATCCTCCGGTACGTTGAAGAATATCCATGCGATTGAGCGCAAAAGCGGAGACCTTGACAATGGCGTCGTTAGAGCCGGGTGCGTCCGGTGCCTGGACGCTGTCAGATAGGAACAGTGCCTCTGCGGGTCCGTTGCCGTCCTTGACTTCGATCGATTTCATAGTCGTTGACGTTGTAGATTAATGATCTTCAGTCCTGTTAAGTGTAAGGGTAGAGGCAGAGCTCTTGTACCAAGAAAGTGCTCAAAGATGGAGTGCGGGTGGTCGAATTGAATTCTCGATCACGACTTGATTGTCCCGGCGGATTAGTAATTCTCGCCGAATACAAAAGCATATGTGTCGATCGAATTTAGTATATTTACAACTTAACAACCTTACTGGCACGGGCAATAGCGTAGAAAACACATGGTCAGTGTATTACGACATAGTTGGAATCATTTGATATGTGAGATTACGAACGAAGGTTATGGCTATTATCCCGCCATTGTTTGCTGCGTTGTAACCTTTGGTCACTTTCTCTAGCATACCCAGTGCGGCACCACACATTTATTTGATTGTCCTCGGCGCGGTTTGGCATGCAAGAACCATAGTCAACGTACAATTTAATTGAGACTGCCACTTAAAATAATTTTAAATATTTTAACACTATGTAACAAGACGCCATTGAAGATTTTCACATAAAGCCGACTCATCACCAACAATGATAGTCATATACTTCATTCTCGCGTTATCATAAATTATGTTTGCAAGTACACTTAACCCAACATTTTTGTTTTTCCGCTCTCAACGTCGGCTCTCGAGAAATACTTCCCGTTCTGGAGACCCATGCTGTACAAGAACTTGATAGTGTCGTCCCACTCCTTGTCCTGACGCGCCTTGTCCCACTTCAACTCTTCGGCCATGATATCGATGACCTTGGGCAAGCTCTCCAACGCAGCCTTGGAGTTCAAGAACGCGAGACGGATGCGTCGCGACAGCACGTCGACAGCGGTTCGAGCATACTCGTGCTGAACTGCGTAACGGATCTCGCCATCGATGAACGGATAAGCTGGCGAGAGCTTGATGCCTCTTGTGGGCCATCTCTCGCCGGTAGTGGCTGAAAGCCTGACGACGTCGTACGCACGATCACCATAGTTGTCAGCAAGATGCTTGGCTATGTCAGTCTCAATACCAAATGTCTGGATCAAGTGAATGAACATGAGTTTTCTGTATCCCTCAGCGCCGACAAGCTTGATATCCTTGGTTCCACAAGGGGCGGTCGGGTGAAGACCGAACTCTTTGACAGAGGTGTTGACAGTGTCTTCTGCCATTTCTCGATAGGTAGTCCACTTACCGCCAGCGACAGTCAAGAGACCACTGTCGGAAAGTGTGATCAAATGGTTGCGGACCAGCGACTCGGTGTTCTTAGCACGTGGATCGCGGACTAATGGACGGATACCGCTCCAGGCGGCAAGAACATCTTCCCGGCGAACGGTAATATCATCGGCAACGTAGTGTTGAATTTCGTTCAAGATCCAGCTGATCTCGTCCTCGGAAGGAATAGGATCCTTGGAGACTGTGGTAGGAGAGTCGGTTGTACCGGCCAGTGTGTGGCCTTGCCATGGAAGGAAGAAAACTACTCGACCGTCAGAAGTAGCTGGGTCGATCAAACCCATATTTGGAGAGCAGTAGTAGTCAGGAAGAATCACATGTACACCGGATGATGGAGCGACGATGTCGGTCGCAACAGGAGTATCGAGCTGACGGATCCAGTCCGCGAACGGACCGGTCGCGTTAATAACACCCTGACAACAGGTCAGCAAGCACTATATAATTGTGTCGCCATAACATACCTTAGCATCAACCTGGATCTTCCCAGCAGTACCGTCATTGTCGCGGACAACAGCGCCATTAACGCGACCAGAGGAGTCCTTGGACAACTCGGTAACCTCCATATGGTTAAGGATAACGGCACCCTTCTGGGCAGCAGTGAGAGCGATAGCAGTATTCATTCGCGAATCGTTGTGACTACCGTCGTAGTAGACAATGGCACCCTTTAAGTTCTGAGGCTTGAGCATTGGGAAGTTCTCGAGGGTCTTACCACGTCCCATGAAGTAACTTGATTCCATGTTCTCCTTTCCAGCAATAAGATCGTACATCTTGGTTCCCGCCCAGTAATATGGGACTTGCCACCACCTACGCAATGCATTATTAGCTTGATTATGCATGTAGATCGAATCAGAATCCTATAGACGTACTTGTAGACAGGGACCATGATTGGGAGTGGGAAACTCAAATGAGGCGCAATTTTCAAGAAAGTTGCACGCTCGGCAAGTGCCTCCTTGACCAATTTGTACTGCTCATAGTCGAGGTTCTGAAATCACGCTGTTAGCGGGACATTGCCAGGCCATAGCTGTGATTGTCACGTACCCAGAATGCTTTCTCCAAGTATCTCACACCACCGTGTACAAGCTTCGTACTCCTACTACTTGTACCACATGCAAAGTCATCACGCTCAACCAACGCAACCTTTAATCCTCTGCTGACGGCATCCAATGCGCAGCCGGCACCGGTAGCTCCACCACCTATAATCAGCAAGTCGAACTGTTCGGTTTCCAACTTCTTGATCTGTTCTTCTCGGGAGAGGGGCAAGGCAACGGGAGCCGGGACAGGATAGTTCAATGGCACGTCCTGCTCAGCCTGGTGGTGGATTGAGCCGAACGAGTCTGTGGTCGAGAGGAAGAACGCTGTGGTGCTCAGAATGCCGCCCGCTGCAACGGAGCGAAGCAGCACGCGACGACTCCGGGTAGCTGAGAACAATGCCTGACGAAATGACATTGTTGCGTATTAAATAGATCAGTTCGGATTGTGATGAGAAATTGCGCCAAATGAGAGAATATCGCGGGCCAAGGAAGTGCGAGTTGTGAAAGAAACGAGCGACCGCAGCAACGGAATTCTTGGGGGAGTAGTTGCTCCTGCGGTAGCAACACGCCGGACAAATTGTGATCAGAAGGAATAAGCAGACGACAGACCAATTATACGTTGGTAACAATTCTCGAGAGGAGGCCGGCTGGACAAAAGGTGAAGTGTTGGAGGCAGTCGATGCTTTGCAGACTGGAGTCTACGGTCGTACATTTAGTCGTCCTCAACGTCGAGTTGTCGTCATATGAAAGAGCGCAACAGGACAAGGTGCGCGCTCTTTGGGTCTGCGCGACCCTGTCTCTCTCCTTGCTAATACCCCACCCGTCTCCAACGGCGTGCTGACCCGAGCCTAAATTCCTTTTCTCTACGCAGTACTCTTATTTGAGGCGCTCTGCAAGTGGATAGCATCATCTTTACAAGAGAATATGTCACCAGGATACGCAGCTGCAACTTAGCGACCATTGGCATGCAGTTGTTATACCCACGTCAATTGCGGACTGTCTTAGGCATAGTTCACGCCCGAGGTCGGGGCTCATCGCGATTCCCCGGGTCGGAAGCGGAGGCCCCACCCCGGACCCTCCGGCACAGGCGGAGGCCAGCGCCGCCCGCCCCACCTTCACCGCAATCCCGAGTGGTCCTCCACTTCCAATTGAAATAAGACACTTATTTGCGGGCCACAGACGGGCCACTCTGACTACTTTCGTAGGTAACACTCCGTCTTAAGTTGTACTCTTTGATTCGTGATCTATAGGCGTGCGGCGTTCCTGACATTCTATTGTTGATACGTTTGGGCATCCTCCATTACGCCCTGTCGGCCACAATAGCTACAGGTCGCCAGCTCGACGCAATTAGCGATTCGGACACCAATTCTCAAGTTTGTCCGATCACATGAACGTGAACAATATTTTCCGCCGTGCTGCCCGTTGCGCGAGCTTTTGCGCAATGATACTACGTCGAAGTATGCTAGACATTCCGCAATTGCCGGCGGCACGCACTAAAGCCCAGCCAGGGATGACATGACGTCCGTTAAGAAAGGACGATCACATGCTGGGCACGGAAAAACTTAGTCCTAGTATGATATGCATGCAACGTGCCCTGGACGTCGTTAAGTATTATATTGGAACTAATCCACTTTTCGCGACTGACCCACCATAGACCTATCGGCATAGAGTTCGCACACAACAGGGAGAAACCAAATTATTTCTCTGGCACTTATTCGGATATGCCTCACGAATGCGGATTCACTCGACACGAGGGACAAATAATTAACGTCAGTAACTGCGACGAGCGAGCCCACATGTGTCGAGGACCAGCAAAATTCGGCGTCGCTACTTAAGCGGACAAGATCGTATTTCCCTTCAATGGTTTTATCCCTGGATGCCGCGTTGCAAAGTTGACACTATGCATATCAATATAAAAGGTATCAACCTCACTACACGTGTGAACCTGCGCTGTGCGCATGAATATTGCAATTCAAACAAACGACCAAACATGCCAGCACCCGTGCACCCGTGCACCATTGCAAGACCACATCACATTGCCGAACTTCTCGACATATCACATTTAACTGGTTTCCCCCCGTTCGATAATAGTAATCATCTACATATTCAACATATGGAACCAAAATCTGCTTTCTATATTTCATTCAACGCACGATAATGCTGTTTTCATATTGGTGGTATGGGAATCGTCCTTACCCGCTACTTCCGCCTGCTTGCTTGTGTGTCGGCGTCTACGGCGAACCACGAGCTGTCAGGTTCCTCACACGTGTCATAGCCGCCTGAAAGATACGCGAATGCAGCGTCAGGTGGAACTGTGATAAAGTGCTCGTCATCGTCATCGTCATCGCTGAAATCGATTACAGTGCCGTAACTGGTGAAGTGATTACGTAAATAGACAGCTGCTGCCATGCGGGGTGTTTCCTTGACCGGAGAACGTTGCAAGGCGTGTATCTGCACCGGTTGGAGGAAGTCGATGCAGAATTGTCGCGACCGAAACTCAGAAATCGTACGTTCTACAGCCTCTAACGTAACAATCCTGGCGATGTCAAAGTTAAGCTCAGTTAGCATCTGTAGCTCTGTGAATCGAAGATCGGAGCTGGCAATGGAGAGGTCACAAACGGAGGCCCACGTCCTTAGTCTCCATGTCTCGTCCTCCAAGTACTTTGACGAAATCATCTACAAGCAATCAGTACAAGCCCCGTGGAGACGATTGAGATCATACAAATGCTGAAATCAGGACAATTTCGCCGAGAACAGAGGGATCCGAAAGCGACAATTCCATGCGACGGTAAAACTTGACTGTAGCACGGAATTAGCACGAGCAACAAGTTTACAATCCGAAACAAAAGACTGTACGTGGCAAGTTCTCCAATATACAGCACGAGGCCGAAAGAATTTCTAGTGTCAATTTGGCATTGTCAATCATACATTCGATACGTCGCGGGGTGATCTGGCCGCGCTTGTGAAGCAGACTGGCGATGTGCATGGAGCTCCCTTCGCAATAGCTTTTGTCGTTGCGGAACTGAGAATACCTCCGGCTGAACTTGGCCAGCTTGGGCTGAGATGGAGGGGGCGTAGGGAGACAAGAAAGAGGTAAGTAGAGGCCACAGGAGGACGACCTGCGCAGTGTGGAGCTGTACTCGATCATCGTTGTTGGTCGGAGACGGGCACGACAAAAGAACTAGCTAGATGCTGCAGACAAGAGATCGATGAAAGGGGGAAGATGCATATATAACCGGCACGTAGGAATGTAGACGACTGTATGCACTGGACGTACGCGCCAAGGCAAGTGAATGACTTATGCAAATGAGCAGTACGTTGAGACCGTTCAACTGGCCTATACTGCGAATATTCAAAGGCGGGTTGCACGACGCAAGCCAGCGAAATAGAAGCATAGGTGCTGAAAGGACTATTTATTTGGGGCAAGCTGTTTTGGCGACACAATGTCGATGCGGTGCCAGCTCATGTGGGCTGTCTCAGTACCCCCTACACGAATGCTCTGAATCATCGGGTTAGAATATTCTTCAGCCTTTACATAAAAAAACATTTTTGACGTATTAAGTCGAACTGTCGAAGTACATGATGTGACTGGCAATCGGCAAGTTGTTTTCGTTTTATCAAGTGAGAAAATCGCGCGTAAGTAGTCAGTAGAAGCGAAATTACTTGTTGTGACAGGACAAAATTAGCAAGTGAAAAGGGGCGCGCGGGAATTGGAAACTTTACCAAGCATTGCATTCCGTCATCGTGCAGCAGCCGCACTGGCCAATCTATATCCACTGCGGCGTTCATATTACTCGCTTCCCGCTAGCCGCTGCAGCAGCAAACATGACGATCTGTCTACGACCAACTAACTAGCTTATCTACTCGGTTGCACCCTACTATACACAGCGAGTATTTGTATGACGCACCCCCCCACCCCTTTAGTACAGAATCGGATGAAGTTGCGGGTATCTTCAATGCTATTGCTTTTTAAACTCTAGTTGATGAACATCCTGGACAATGCCGTGTTGTGGAAGAACTGCGATTTCGATGTACGGACACGGAGTCCGCTTATTGAGCTGTCATTACTGTCAACCGCGCGAACTAGAAACATCTAGGCAAAAACAAACCCAATTTTATATAGCAGTAGACACCAACAACAATTGAGGAACTCTATGAGTCCTAACTATTCAAGGATTTGATATCATGTATTAATTGTAGTTGACGCAAGCGATATATACAAGTCACCATTCTCATTATCGTCGTTGCCCAACCCGGCCTATGGTGTCCAAAAAAGACCAAATGGCTAATTCCTTTGTGGTCATATCCGTCAGCCAATTGTTCCGGTTTATAATCTGTGCAAACAGTTGATTCTTGTGGTTTCAACATACTCTCTCGCTCTTGCTCACCAATGGTGGATCATGTTATAAGCTCAATTCTTTTCTGATGTTTATTTATTTTATTCTTGCACCGTGGTGGCTGAATGCTTAATTATAGTCCTTCGACCTCCTGGAACAGACTAAGTCAGTTCTGACAATATCGCAATGTAGCAACCGACAGTAACCTACTTGAAAAGCAATATGTGTGGTTCCGGAGCTGTACGAAGAAGCAAACGCGGTTAGCATTAGTCCAATAATACAATGCGATATAGCTACATCGCTGGCACAACTTTCATTTGAACAAGGCAAAAATCAAAGAATGAAACGTACTATGTGTCTCGTAATGTTCCCAACCCAAGCTCTGAGTAATCCCCAGACCTCGCCATTCGTCTTCCATGAGAATCCTCAATGTGCCGGTTTCAGTGTCGAAATAATCCTTCGGGATCACTTTTAGCATGTTTTTCGGCAATGTGACGTGTCTATTGGCAATTAAACAAATTTTTAGTGTCTCGTCCAAGAAGCCAACAAACCGCAATACATGTGTCTCACGCCTCTGCTACATATACCGGTCTAATCCTAGATGCTCACACTGGATACAACAAAAGTAAACAATTTAAACGAGAACCTTACCTGTATTCGAAATTATCGTCCGAATATCTGTAACATAAAATCGCCCACGTCAGTAAAGCTGTGTTACAATTTCTAACGTAAGACTCGCGCCATTATCTTTTCACACGCGTCTTATTGGCAACGTGTTACATACCGGCTGGAGTAATGAATTGAGTCCTGGAATTCCTCCAATCGCGCCCGCTCTGAGTCAGTTAAAAGGCGCGGCTGCTTGCGACGATGTTTAGAGTCCATTTTGATACGTTGTCGAAAGCGTAGATTCAATGCTAGGAGGCGACGCCGATGTTGTCCCTGCTTGCAAAGTCTGCGAATAAAATCTGTCTGCGTATGAGGTCAGCCATAATGTGCAACCACCTAACTTGGGTTGATACAGTCAGCAACTTACGCAATACTATGTCCTCAACAATTGAAATTAGTTAGGCGGACGACGTGTCGCTTGACGTGCAGTGTGTGAACGGAGGTTTCAGGAAAAGACGACGCGTTTGTTTTCTTCTGTTGTGGTTCGTTGTCCTCGCTTTGTCTGGCAAATTATGCGTGCACTTAGTCGCAAGTTGAGTCACAACGGATCACATATCACATTTCCTTCGAGAGAGTCCGCGGCGAGACACCAATTTCTCGCAGCCCTCCCAAGCTCAGCGAACACAAACCAAAGCGAGTGCACAAACACCCGGTATTTTTCTCACAAAACCAAGAAACAACACCGGACGCGAGCGAGACGCGTCATTGGGAGTCGGCACTGCACGATCCCGACTTGTGCGTTTGACAAAAGCTTGATTGCTTAATCGGCTGTTAGTCTGGCGATTAATTTGGTAAGTTGACCATTTTCTGAATTTCGAACTGTCGAGAATATGTCGTGCCCGATAATGTAATCTATAATCTAACTGAAATTTAATCTCGGTTTAGATCTGAATACTCGATACATACGGAACAGACAAACAGCAATTTTTGCCTGGTCACGGTTTACAATATGTCCGACGGAAATGCAATGGAGACGTTGCACAGCTTAATGCTGGAAGTCATCGACGAGCTGGCGAACTTGAGAACAGGGTACGAGCCTCTCTGCCGATTTTATTACCTAATATTCGGAGAGGACAATTACTAATGAATTACTCAATGTAGAAAGCGTGGTCGTTATTATGCGGAATTGTTTATGGTTGAGCCTGATGGGAATGAATATCCTGAGTACTACGAAGTTATTAAGAATCCAATGGCGCTTGAGACTGTGAAGGTATGCAAACCTCTATGCCGATATATCTGGCGACATTTCCACTAATAGCGAGTTGCAACCAACAGCAAAATGTGAATGATGGGACGTACTCTAGTTTTGACGATTTCGAAAATGATATGCGATTAATATTCGACAATGCAATGATATTCAATGAGGAAGAAAGCCAGGTCTATAATGACGCCAGTCATTTGCAAGTACGGATATTTGTTATGCTTGGCATTTGGAGGAATGTGATGCTAATAATGGGGTAATTTAGAGATCATTTGAAGCGAAACTTGCGCGCCGAAAAAAAGCTTATGACGAGTTCCTCGGACACATGCCATCTTCTAAATCGAAGAAGAGAAAACAGCCGCCGGAAGAAGAGGGAGAGTCTCGGTCAGTGAAGTTGAAAATCTCGCTGAAAGAGCCAGAAGACCGTCCTTCGAAGATTAAGTTGAGCATTGGTAAGGGCCGCGCCACCATTGAGTCTGAAGCAGACGAATCGGTCGTTGAAGAGGAACCAGAGAAAAGGAAGGGCAAGGGCTCGAAAGAGGAGAAATCGCATAGAGGGCGGGGACGGCCGCCGCGGCACCCTAAGGATGATGAAATTGAGATGTCAGACAATGAAGCAAAGCCTGCTAAAAAGCCCACGCGAACCGGTGCCGATAAATCGAGCCCAAGCGACAAGCTGTTTGCGCCAGCCTCTGTTGACATTGAGAATGCTAAGACGGAAGAGACGGCGGATGCAGGATCTCCTAGCAGGGTAATACGAGCCACGCGTTCGGCTGCCAGCACTACTCAGCAACCATTTACAGAACCTTCGGTAGATGTAGATTCCGAAGCTGTTCGTGCTGGTAACGCAACGCCGAAGTTATCAGAAGTATCTGCTCCTGGAACTTCTGGGCCCCCGATCTTGCCATCGTCCGTTCCGGCTTTGCCAGTTGTCGTTCCGTCGCCGAATGATGTGAAGTCAACACCAGGTTTGCGTCCCTCGGCTGGCCAGCCGCAGGCGCAATCGAAGATTGCTGAGGAATCAAGATCGAGATCTCCAGGAAAGAGTAAGTCACTTATCCCGTTTAATACTTCAACCATTAACAAACCTGGTTTAGCCATCGCAGACGCTTTGATCACGCACTTCTCAATATCTTCTAGTACCCGCCATCCCTCCTTCCCGCCTTATTTTATCACTTTCCCTCCCCATGAACGTGAAGTTTTCCAGTCATTCACCGTAACCCTTCCGGCTATGTATAGTGTTGTCACAATTTCGCCTACGCTCTCTAAGTCCCTTCTGACGCGTCATTACAATCTGTACATGTCTCTGAATAGTCGCCGACTCAGTCCCACCATTATTCCCGGTAGCGGTGTCAGAAAGATGAACGAACCACCAAAGAGCTTCTATGAGGTCAAACTTAATCCCGGTGTGAACATGATTGAGTGCCTTGTTCACGCTTCTCCACCTCCACCCCCGGGTATGGCTGGCGGTCGCGTCGTGGTTGCTCCACAGCGATATGGTCTTTTAGGTGGAACAAATACGACAGTGAACTCCGAAGGCAGCGAGAAGGAACGGATTGTTGTTTGGGTATTAGTTCAGCGGTAGCCGACCATTGTAAAGCGGAACGCTTGGAGATAGTGTATTTTATGATTTATGTGTACAAGTAGGTCTGTATATTATGCAATATAGATAGTATTATCGGTTTATACTATATTTTCATCAGGCAAGTATTCCATACTCACATGCAGCAATCTCGTTCAAGTTCCGATGTTGTTGGACCAAGGTTTCCGAAGCCACGTACCCTAGGCGACTATCGGCGACAATATTGGAGTTTAGGGTTTGCGGCTCTAGCGGAAACTGGCCCCGGCTCGAGGAGTGCGGCACGTTGTAACTGTGGCAATTGATGCGTATATACGGCAGAGACGCCACCCGCCGATGCGGTTACAGCCAAGTGGCGGGCAATATCGGGGACCTGAAAGTTTGCCTTCGGCGGAACGCAGCCAACCATAGCTCGCCATCACTATTCGCCGCCAAAACTTACCGCTTTCCCTCGTACTTTTCTTGCTCCTCCACCTTTCCATATCAGTTGTTCTTTCTCTCTCCCGCTTCTAGGTGCCTTTAAGACCTTATACCTTTATATCACAATGCCGCTCTTCCCATCTTCTTCTTCGATCAACACGGCCTTCACGGCCCCATCTTCCAAAAAGACGGAAAACTTCTGGATTCGTGCTCCTGCTGAAGCCAAGGGCGGTATCAAACTCTACTCCACTGATTTCTACCTTGCTTGCACTCTCGGCGGTATCCTCGGTAAGGCTCTCCTTCTTTTCTACCTACTATAGATCCAATTGATCCTTTTGATATTATTTAATATGCATTATACTGATCGATTGTTGCTTAGCCTGCGGTCCTACTCACACTGCTGTCACTCCACTTGACTTGGTGAAGGTATGATTTGTCGCAATTCGTTCTCGGCATTCATTGCGCGACGTCTTTGGTTAATTTCATCTTATAGTGCCGCCGACAAGTCAACCCCACTCTGTACACCGGCAACTTTCAGGCATGGAAGTCAATCATCGCCACTGAGGGATTTGGTGGGATTTGGACCGGTCTCGGTGCTACGTTAATTGGTTACTCCGTATGTTAACCTGCTGAAGATTATCGGTGGTCTTGATATTAATTGGATTGTAAATAGTTCCAAGGTGCCGGCAAGTACGGTTTCTACGAGCTCTTCAAGAAGAAATACGCCGATATCGTCGGTGAGGAGACCGCACATAACTATAGAACCTCTCTTTACTTGGCTGCCTCTGCCTCCGCTGAGGTCATTGCCGATGTTCTTCTCTGTCCGTGGGAGGCCATCAAGGTCCGCACTCAGACTACCATTCCTCCTTTCGCTTCCTCCGTTTTCGATGGTTACAAGAAGATCACTGCTGTTGAGGGTGTCTCTGGGTATGTCGATTGACGTCGGATTAGCAATTCGTTAATAACCATGTATCTAGTTTGTACAAGGGTCTCACCCCTCTGTGGGCTCGTCAAGTTCCTTACACTATGGTTAAGTTCGCTTCCTTCGAGCGTACTGTTGAGGCCATCTACAACATGCTTCCTAAGGAGAAGAGCGAATATTCAATGCTTACCCAGACCGGCGTTTCCTTCTTGGGTGGTTACATTGCCGGTGTCTTCTGTGCTGTAGTTTCCCACCCTGCTGACGTTATGGTTTCCAAAATCAATGCTGAGAAGCAACCTGGTGAGTCTGTCGGTGCCGCTGTCGGCAGAATCTACGGCAAGATCGGTTTCGCGGGCTTGTGGAATGGTCTCCCTGTCCGTATTGTTATGATTGGTACTTTGACTGGTATGTTTTATTTCTATCGGATATCGGTGGTGTATGATTCGGCGTTAACGCAATCATTAGGCCTTCAGTGGTTGTTGTACGACTCGTTTAAGGCAGCCGTCGGTTTCCCTACTACCGGTGGTAAGAAGTAGATTGCTGGGAATTTAGACTGTAAGGCTGCGGAGTAGAACCAAATATAATCTTTATATACATAGTACTTTTATGTGCAGTGCGTTGTTTCGTTTTCCAGTTGACATATTTTCCGTTGAAACTACGACAATGAATACAGGTTATAGATAGATTATGCTATCATAGTTTTCAACGTTTTGATTGTTTTGGGAGATGTTGTTTTATAAATATCTTGTCCATGTACATTGCAATAAAATTATTAATGAGATTTTCATGACATATAAAGTTGGAACCAATATATGCTAGTGATGCGGGAAGTTCACTCATTTAGTGCACGTTAGAGTGCTCAATAATTCAAAATTCCCAACTCCGACAAAATATGCCACTTTGACGCACGGAGGTTTGTACGCTTGGAGTAGTCACACCGCCCCGCATTTCGACACAGATTCATGAACAAGGAACGGCACGCCACATTCAGAGAACAGCGAAACGACTAATATAAGAACACTCTAATAGGTATTGTATGTGGCATGTGAATTTTGAATGGGTTACTCTGAATACTTATAAGATTCCTAGCGCGAGGCGTACGGTGGCGTCACGATGTCGGACAACATAGGAGGCATTGTTCGCCTCGCGCCATCAGCAGCAGTACCAACGCTGAGCGCCGGACGGTCTCGGACAACGGCAAACGAAGACGAAGTATCACATAGCCGACGGATTCAGGGTCGTGGTAGTCGAAGCCATCCATCGCCCTTTCCAGACAATCAGTACAACCTGTTCAGTGACGACACACACGACTCGCATTATCGAGGCAACAACGGGCTAGACGTAACTGCCCTTGTCCGCGAGGAATATATTGACGGTGACGATACTCGGCAAAGCACGACCACAACTAGACATCCGAGAAGTTATATTGGACTTGACTTCTTGTCGCGAGAAGACGATGATGACGATGGGGATGATGGCACCTCTGACGAGGAGATGTTCTTACCACATTTCCATGAACAGTTATTGGAAGACCCATTAATTTTGAATACATTGGAGGAAGCCCTTACGCCTGCCGGAGTATCGTTATTGGATCAGGTTCAACGTACGTCAATATATTATGTGAATACAGATTTGCGACTAACATTTTTAGTGGATTGCTTTGAACTCGATGCCGAATTCCGAGACTTCCTAACTGATATGTTGAAGAACCACATCATAGACCCTGACACATACTACAAGCTCTGCCGCATTCGACGGCCCACTGAAATAACGGCAAACGATGTCGAATTAAATGATTACGATATGCAGGGTATTCCTTGGCCTAGCGACACAGACGTTGCATATCGCGCACGTATACGGCGGCTGAAAACGTACACAGGATATTCTAATATCGCTGGATCGCAGGATAATTTATTATCTGTAAGCCCATCGTTAGCTGAATGCTGCATGTATGAGTCTAACTAGGGTAGATTGTCAACCGACGGTACACAAATGAGGATATACTTCGGTTTCGTTGTCTGTACACAGTGGCACGGCCCCAGCTAGTGCATTTCCAACTACGAAATTTAATTGCACCGATTTCTAAAAACAATGTCTACTATTCGGATGGAACTTCAATAAAGAGGCTGGATTCAGAAAGCGGAAACATATATGACGTATTGGAGCGGTCGGTATGTTGCAAAGTCGGATTTTCCTCCTTACTGATCATTTTTAATTAATAACAAATCACAGAAAAGTAAATCTGCTATAGGCTCGTCAATAAGGATATCGACCATGGCAGCGTCGGCTGATGTGGCAGTCGCGGGCGGTTTTTCGGGACAGTATGTTTATAAAAAGCTTGATTTGGACGCAGACTCGACTAGGCCGACCGCGGAGGGCCTCGTGACTTCGGACATGAACAGCATTACGAATCACGCAGACATAATACCGAGTCGCACGAAGGGAACACCGCAAGCAGTGTTCTCTTGCAACGATGGCATGGTTCGAACACTTGATCTGGAGCTCAATAAGATGATTGCAGAGCATCAATACCCATGGGCGATTAACTGCACTGCTACATCACCCAATGGGAAAATGCGCATTGTAGTAGGTGATGCACCGGAGACGATGCTCGTGGATACGACAAATGGCGAAATAATGTCAATGATATCGGGACATAAGGATTACAGTTTTGCCTGTGCGTGGAGCAATGACGGATATACTCTCGCTACTGGGAATCAGGATATGACTTGCAGGTAAGTCTCAGTTCGCATGATCTATGTCATGAAGACCTTTTGATGCTAAATTTACTGCAGGGTTTATGACTTCCGGAAATTCAGAGACCCTATTCATATTCTTGGCGCCCAGCTCGGTGCAGTCCGATCTATCAGATTCGACGATTCAGGAAAGTACATGGCAATGGCAGAGCCAGTTGATTACGTTCACGTCATGAACACGCGAGACTTTTCCAGAGGCCAGATAATAGACTTCTGGGGTGAAATCTCCGGTGTGGGTTTTGCTCCATACTCGTCCTTTACGGATGACTCCTTGTGGATTGGCAACAGCGATAAATTGGTTGGTGGTATTATGCATTTTGAAAGGTCGAAAGGATTCCTCCCACTTGGATTATCAGCGTTGAATGAGTTATATATTTGAGTTTGCGTCATTTGTAGTTTAATATTGGACCGTCTGCATTGCCTGCAGTCACAAATTATCTTTGTCTAATCCCGTTGGAGTCAAATGGAATTTTGTTTGGCTATTGATTTGGGGGTCTTAAAGGGTTCGAATGGCTTGTAGTCGAGTCAGTGTCACCGTGCGCTTACGCTGGTTTAATTTACGGGTCGCTCTGGTAAGGCGTCTTTTGATTTGACGATATACTTTTCTGGCAGGATACGGATCTAGGTATATCATTTGTTTCATTGGGTTAAATTTTGTCAAAGTTGGCTTCTCTCGTTTATTATTAATGCTTGTAGACTATTTCTATAGTGACTTATTTATTTGAGTCGACGTTTGCGGGCATTGATGAAAGGATGACAATCAATACATGATGTATTCTATCGCTAATCGATCATTTTACATCTATCCTCCAAGACCCAAAAAAAACTTATCACTTTTCATACAATACGACTTTCCAAACCAAGAAATCTTAATTCGTGGCTATATACATGTAGCTATCAAATGATTCCTTCTCTTTCAATAAATATGTTAACAAGTACGCATTCTCGTCAGACAATCGGACCAAGTCTTGCTGAACCTTCGCGACACTTTTTTGAATACCACGAAGATCAGAAGCATATTCTATTCTACGGCTCTTAAGGAATTGTCCATGAGACGTGAGTAACGCGTCAATCCACCTTAAGTGAAATTCGAGATGTGGCGAATCTTCTATAATCGATGCAATGAATCTTAATAGCTGCGCCAAGTAGACCACCGGTACACGTCGTGCGACGATAGGGATGTCGCGGGTTTGAATCGATTCGTAGATTTGGTGGATTAAATATCTCTCATTTAATCTGAATGACATGACCAGTGCCTTTAAATAGTCATGCTCCCTGTGCAAGGCGGCTAGTGTGTTCGCGGGAGTAACATCAACATCAAGATCAAATGGGTCGAAGTAGAATTCGTCGTCGACGGAGTATATCAGAAGACCTTCGGTGGAAGCAGCGGCAAATGCCCGACCAGTGGGGGAGAACCTTATCGCTGCCGTTCGAATAGCTGGTTTGACCCTACGAGCTGATAAATCACCCCGAGACGCTCCCGGTAATGTCTTGTCGATACGATCTTCCAGGTCCGATGCCTCGCCAGCGTCGTCCACGAGTTGCAACGGACCGCCATCTGTCATATTTTTACTGTTTAAAAAATCCACAGTTCCCTCCAACGACATATTCCTGGAAATCGTGTACTTGCGTAGTAGAACCTCGTTGTCGATATCATACAGGCAGATATACTTGCTATTTCCACCAGCCAGGATACACGACCCGTCAGAGTTATAGCTCAATGTCCGAAAACTCTTTGATCGCGCTGAATTTTTGGCAGTAAATCTGTCTTCGATATACCGCCCGCCAGAGGTGTCGTTTCGGCCGTCTATGATACCAACTTGACGTCCCATACTAACATCCCAGAACGAAATCTGGCCATCGAGTGTTGCAACAGCGACTTGTTTGGAGTCGGGGCGGAGGGCAATAGCAAGAACATCGGCCTGTTGCTCAAATGGTTCAACAGAGACATGTCGACCGAAAATGTCCCATATGCGAACAGTTTTATCCCAGCTGGCGCTCGCGAGAGTACCGCCATCGTCAGCGAATGATAGGCATGAGATTGGTCCTTCATGACCGGACAGTCTGTCGAGTAGCTGACCGGTTTGAACGGACCACAAATGAATATCGAAATCATCCAAAGATCCAGCACAAACGACCTCCCCGCTGGGATCAACGGCCAAGGACGAAAATTGCAATCGTTCCAGTGCGGTAAATGTTCTGAAGTTTCGGTATCGAATCAAATCCCAAGCCCGAATTGAGCCATCCAGTGACGCTGAAAATAATACATTTCCTCGCTTCGAGAATTCGATAGCAGTGATAGCCGATATGTGTTCTGTAAATGTCACAATTGCGAAACCTGAGACCGCGTCCCAAACCTTGATTTTTCCGTCGTCGGCGCCAGTAATGATCTTACTGCCATCTGGAGAGTATGTTAAACAGTTAATGGCATCATAATGGCCTTGTTGCTTCAAAATGTACGACTCTGACTGCCATTCCCAAACTAGCAATTGTCCCAGCTTTGAGGCGCCGAATGCCAGCCATTCACCCGTCTTATTTATCGTTACGAAGTCAATATCATTCTGCGAGATACTGAGCGTGTGGACCATATTAAAATCTGGAAGTTCGTAGATACCGAAAACGCCGGACGAGAAACCCACGACAAGAATGTTGGTGTCGGAGTGGAACGCTGCGCACCGAGCTTTCGCGTCTTGTTTGAAGTAGTCGCGTCGGACAGTTGTCCATCGCACCCGTTCTTCCTCGATGTCCATTACGTCGTCGTTGTCTTTAAAGCCGGGGACTTGATATTTCCACGTGAAGAGAGCGCCGTCTCTACTCACAGTGTATATCTACAGATATCAATATGACAGAATAACATGGAATGGACGCAAACCACTTACAGTTTCTTGATCACTGCTGAAGTAGGCGCCAATAACAGCATCACGATGGCCCGCTAGTACAGTAGCAGCAACACTGTCGTCTGAGTTCACCGAATAGATTCGTGCTGTGAGGTCTTTCGATGTTGTGAGGAAGAACCTTGAGTCCCTCGACCAATTAAGAGCAGTGATCTCTGCATGATGACCAGTGTATATCCGGTGTCGGATGAAGGGAGCAAATTCGCGATCCTCGTTGTAATTAGGAGTGCGCCACAGTTGAATCTGTCGAAATGTGGTTATGGATATGTATTTGCCGTCCGGTGAAAAGCTGATGTCGTTTGCGCGACCTTTGAAATTGAAGTGGTAAATAACTGTTCGACGAATGAAATTAACAAGTATTGCCTTTCCGTCTATAGAATGGGTCAGTCAGATGTGCACTCTTGTTGTATTGGTGAAAGACATACCCTCGTCTACAGATAGAAGTAGTGTAGCTCGTGGATTTAGCGCGATTCGCGAAATATTCTTTCGGTGCTCGTAGGAGAACGTGAAAGATTTATTGCTTGATCAATATCAGAACTGTCCGCCATGTCCACTTCTTAAACATGCCAAACACGAAACATACTTCACTAGATCAAAGCAGCTAACTCGATTTCCAACCGGACTTAGAATGCAGGTTCCATCTGGCGTGAAGACCAGATTGCCTTGTCGATACACTGTACCGAGTAAATTCGAAAACTTCACTGTCTGTTAGAACCGTGTACTTCTCATGAATTCATACTGACAAATTGAAGTATATGTACTTTGAATTCGGTTTTCATCTTGCCATGTCAATCCTCAGAATCAAAAAAGAGCGTCCGTGTTGCAATTGTAGTTTGTGAGATATAAATTTTGGGGACCAAGAATTTTTTGCCCGTATCTCCGAAACTCCCAACCGGGGTCTCATAATTCGTCGCCTAACAAATTTTGTCTCCACACCGGACTGGAATACACTGTGATAATTGACGTACCAGTATCATTCGGCCTAGATAAATAGGTCGCGATGAGTCGAAAAGGCACTCCTCTGAACAGCAACAAGAAAAAGACCAATGAGCCACTGACGGAGAAAGTGGCTACTCCCTCCCCGGCGTCGGCGAAAGGTCTCTCGTCCAAGTTGTTGACGATGAAAGTATGTGAGCTCGTAGCTATCCGGCTAATGTTTTATTAACTTGATATTGGCATAGTTTATGAGACAAGCTGCTGCAAAGGAGAAGTTAGCAGAGCTCGAGGAGCAACAACGACAAGTCGACGACGCCTCAAAATGGACACTGCCTGACACGCAGAAATACGCGAATGTTGCGCCTTCTTCAAAGCTGAAAGTTATTCAGGGAGTTGGTTTTCATGTCATAGACTCGTCCAGTGAAGATCTGCCCACGTTGTCTGGGCGAAGGAGTTGGGGACGGTTTAATGAGGTTTGTAACTGTAGTTTAAGTATACCCCAGATCTTTGACTTGATACTCACGCGGACTTGCATAGAAATTCGACCAGACAAAGAAGAACGAGAGCGATGAGTCTAGCCCTGATGGTGACGAGGAGGAGGTGGAGGAGGACGAGGATCAAGAGGAAATGAGGAAACGGCGGAAACGAGAACAGGAAGAAGAAGAAAATATGATCCTACACGCGCGCATGTCGAAGAGTGTGTCGGGCGCGGGCGCACCATCAAGACCCCCTAAGCAAAAGTCTGACAAGAAGGATAAGAAGAAGCCATTCCCCAAGGATGCAAAAAAGAGACCATCAAACAAGAAGAACGGAGAAGGAGGCGGTCAAGCAAAGAATAAGAAACAGAAGTCATAGTCATTTGCCTCAAGGAACAACATAGTAGATGCCAATACAAATTTTTACTAAGATGCCTAATAATGTACACTATTTTACGTGCTGGATGTATATAACAATGCGAATGGGAGTAATCTGGTCGGGATTGTGAATTTCATTTTGATTTTCTCGAGCTCTTTCCCTTTTTATCCGCGTGGGGTGAGTTATCTTGCACGAAACCGCCCTTGACTAACGCATCCCTAGCTGTGACATTAATATGCTTAAACCTAGACAAAGAAAACTAGGCATTAGTATCATCACTCTTACTGAAATGTAATGTACTCCTATGAGCATACCTATCCGGACCAAGAAGGACGCCGCCATACCAGCGACTTACAACCACCATGACATTCCATAAATCCTAGAGAGCATCAATACATTGTCCCTTTAATGCTCTCTACACACGTACCATTAACTATGAATTGAGTTAGTCTTACAGATTCTACAACAATATTAACTTGTCATTGCCACTTACTTCAAGTAAATGCAATAGTCTTTATGACGGACATCTAGTTAGCACAGGTTCGACAGGAATCAGAAACTGTGAACGCTACGCATACCTTCCACCAGCGGCCGATTCACCATCGTCATCACAATCTGTCCTACGTTAAATCATCTCTAAACAGGGCCACTAGCGGGTCAAATTCAATCTTACCTTGTATAGTAATACCTTCTCTGGCAGTCTTTATCCTCCAAGCCGTCATATTATGAGTAGCCTTCGCAATCTTTTTATTGGTCTTGAGCACTGCAAGGTTCGCTTTCGCTTCCGCAACCGAATGCACTTCCATCGCGCGTGCTATGAATTTTGATTTCCTATCCACCACCATATCGGACATAGCCCAATTACCTGCATTCTCGGAATCGAACTCGCCATCACTGGAATCACTGTTATTTACTCGCGCCCAAGCATCCGACGACATCAATTTTCTCTGTTCATAATATTCTTCGTCAACTTTCAATACCTCGCGCAACTCGTCCAAGAAATCGAAGACGCACACTTCGCCGGAATGATAGCATCCGAGCAAAATATCCGTAAGAGCTTGCACATCCACCATTTTCAGAATATATTCTTGCTGGCTTTCGGGAATTGAGAGGGATAATATTATTGGCGGCGCATCTGGGTAGGAGGAGGGGAATGACATTTGTATGGAGGCCTCGGGTAATGACGGCGGATGGACCACGTAGATAGTGGACGCTTGTTGCACCATGCATTCTTCCGAATAGATAGCATTAATCGAGAATACTTCCTCCTGTAAACTTTCAGACATGAAGGAACTCAATGTGATCAATCGCAATAAGCTTACGACGTCCGAATATACTTAGGTTGCTTTTGGCATGAGAACCGACAAGGAGATTTCGATGCAGGTACGGAATAAGGTTTACACATCGACTTCGTGACACCAGGTTTGGTCAGGAGAATTGAGGGTGACACGATGGCCGGATGGTCGTCCCCACAAACGACGAGCACCCTAATAATCGTCAAACCCTCCAGCACACAAAGCCGCATCTCCAAGCGCTTTCGTTGTAGCTCGATTACTCACTCACTCACGCTCACTCCCGATCGCATTCGAGCTCCGCACGTCCGTCCGACTCCGCCTCTTCGTCCTGAATAATCAATCATACTAGACATCTTGTATCGTTTACGAATATCTTCTGCGTTGTCATAGCAGAGAAGAGAGCCCCCTTAGAAATTGTATATTCGGAGGCAACAATAATACAGTATGATCGCGCCGGAGCTGGTCTTCAATCACAAGGACATGCCGGATTCAGTATTGTCGCCGTTCTTGACACCATCGCCATCTCAAATTATAGAATCAATAGAACCTGAAATCGATTCTCATGGTGCCGTTGAGTACAAGTTACATATGCTTTCGCCTCATCCCGCACGGTTAGCACAGTTAACGACACAATTGCAATGGCGGCTAGCCCAAGGCCAGGGACAAGCCATATACGAAATAGGTGTCGCCAGCGATGGTACGCTCACTGGTTTGCTAGACAACGAGATATACGGTTCACTGCATACACTCAAGAAGATGTCGCGGATTGTTGGCGCCTGGTTTAAGGTGGTGAGGGTGATTCCGATCCGCGGACAAGAGGTCGCCGAGTCTGATCGCGCGGCTAATCGACGCGTTGTCGAGGTCCACGTATTTAAGAATACGGTGGAGAAGGATGTTATTAAAATGTTTCTCGTCGGAGCAACAAATAGTGGCAAATCGTCGTTACTTGGGAAGATTTGCTATGATGTACCAGATAATGGGCGTGGTAAGGCGCGCATGAAGATCCTCAAACACCGACATGAACTGGCATCCGGACGCACATCCAGTGTCGGTATTGAAGTGTTTGGGTACAATACTACGCGTTCTTCTGTTGCGAGTTGCGAGTCGGACGACAGCGCGTTCGATTACGACGAGAATGTGGATCAGTCTGGATGCGTTATTGTTTCCAATTATGCGAATAAGTACACATATGAGGACATCATCGCCTCATCAAATCGTGTGGTCATGACGTTCGATACTCCTGGCGCTGGTGACAAGCTTGGATTGCTATGCAGGAATATACCACTGTATGCACCAGATATTACTGTGGCGGCCATTTCTGGAAATGGCGGACGGTGGACTGAATATCTTGACATTGCATTAAGGGCAACGCCCCGAGTGGCGATATTACTCACGAAATCGGACACATTCACCAGCACAGATCAGCTGAAAGCTCTACTTCGCTCAATTTTACTGCGAATTGCGACGTTTCGCCGCGCCGGCGACGCTAATGTTGATACCACAGATGAGGATGATGATCCTCATAATCAACATTTGTTTGGTAAGATGGTAAACTCACATGCCATGGCGATGGAGTGCGCAGCCAACCAGGTTTGTGTGCCGGTGTTTCTAGTCTCGTCTGTGTCCGGATCCGGGATTCCATATTTACACGAATTCCTGAACGCGCTGGAGCCACAACGTACAACAGCCGCGTTACATAAAGCTAAGGGCGACGAGGAAGGAGAAGATACCGGCACCATTGACACGAGTGCGATTGGCTATGATCATCTAATCCACCATACAAGTCATTGCGACTGCACGTCCGCATCCAGGTCCGTTGTAGTCGAAGAGGAATTCACGACGTCCCAACTTAATTTCTTTGTGACTTCAGTTTTCGATTCTGGTAGAATTCTGACAGGTGTTGTGCGATCCGGCGCGTTGATGCTTGGTCGCACCTATTACCTCGGTGTCGAAAAGTCCCCGTCATTGTCATCTTCATCTTCATCGTCATTGTCCTCCTTCTCATCGTCTGATGAATCAACAGAATCCTCGGACCCATCGACTCCGTCGAAGCGCAAATTCATCAAGATTGTCGTTCGCAGTATTCAAAAGCTGAGATTCCCAAGCTTAGAACTCCTGGAAGGCGACATTGGCAGTATTGGGATCGACATCGTCGATAGCTCATACAATAGTACTTCACGTCGTCCGTTCAAGATTCAAAAAGGCATGAGCGTTATGTCGTGCCCGACGCAGACCAAACTCTTTACGAATGGTGTCATGGTCGATTTCTCGGCTAAAAGCAGTACCATTCAAGAGTGTAAGCTAGGCGATATGGTAACAGTGTTCAACGGGTTTGAACGTGCGGGCGAAATAGTGAAGTGCGTCGACGAGCAAGATAATGAGCGGAGGAGAGTTTATATCAAGTTTCTGGGATCGAGGAGAGAATTCGTGTGTGAAGGACAATATGCGATTGTGGATATTGTTGGTGAAAAAGTTAGCGGGAGGATTGTTACTGGCGTTCAATTGTAAAAAGTTTTTATTTTGTCATCCTTGTATGAAGTGTACGGATTATTGTAAGTCTGTAGGTGTTTCGGATTGGATACTTGTCGCGTTCTTGAAAGGTTCGGATAATTAAATTGGGTGATTGTGTACTTTGCCGAAACCTAAATTTGTAACATTTGATAGATCCGAAGATCATAAATTGAAGAAAATCAATATGTACTTTGCCGAAACCTAAATTTGTAACATTTGAGAGATCCGAAGATCATAAATTGAAGAAAATCAATAATCTTCAACCACAACAATTCCAAACCTGTCACATCAGAACACGAAATCACAAACACTACAGTTACATTTGGATACCAGAATAACTAACTGATTCACATTGTACAAAACAAACATTATATGAACACAAAAGAGAGCATCAAATAAGACCATAATAAAATACAAGACATAAGAAGAAATCCTGAACATGCATATCCTATATCGACACATAAAAAATTATCGCATGCAACATCAAATTGGTACACAAAATTCCAAACAATTCTTTGTAGAGTATATATATATATATATATATATATTCGCTACAGACCCAATTTTCCCCCAAAAATCCGTTATAGATTAGATAATCAAGCACCAACTTTTGATTCTCTCCTATCTCGTAGACACTTGTGATGATAACTACTTGAGCTTCTTAGACTGCAGGTCTGGACGCGCGTCTAATTTCTTGCGAAGGTTGTACTTCTTCTCAACTTCTGGGGGTGCAACAAGTGGGCCTATTCTTCGCCAGTCCTTGAGCGCGACAGCAACTGTATCTCCCAGCTTCATGCGACGCGATATTTCAGCCCGTCGGTATTGAGTAAGCTTCTCCTCGTAGTCAGGACCAAGACGCCAGAGCACGGTCTCAATGTCAATGTTGTCGAGCTCGTCAGAAGGTGACTTCTTCTCGTCCTTATCTTCAGCCACGATTTCGGTCGTCTCTGAGGTAATTAAAGTCTCGGTCTCGGTCTCGATTATGGTCTCAGTCTTTTCGATTAAGATCGGCTCAGGCTCCTCCTTAGTCGCCGGGGTCTCGGCAGTCTCGGCGGGCGCCGTAGGAACAAAGTCCCAAGGAGTATCCCAACCCTCACCAGGCTGTAGGTAGACACCAGCAGATGAGAGGCCCATTAGAATGCCCTTCTCGTATGCTTTGACGGCACCACCGACCTCTTCGATGCGTCGAGTTCGATTCTCCTCGCGCCACTCATCGGGTGAGATTCGGCGAGCACCAGTCCAGCCAATTGAACGGAGGTTGTCGGCAGTAACTTCGGGTCCTTCATGGAACGGATTCATGGACGAGGGATTGTAACCACCAAAGAAAAATATGAGGAAAATGACAACCACCTTGATGACATGGAATAGAAAGAAGATAAAGTCAACAACTCCATCGGTCGACTGAAGTTCAGGAGCGGCCTCTGGGTCAGATGGTACGAAATGCTCATATATGCGTCCGGCGATTGCAAATATCGAGATCCCCGGAGTCGGCGAGGCCCAATCGGGTAGGTCGGTGTAGAGCCAGAAGAGCAGCACGAACACGACAGTGAACCATCGCCTGAGGTTATGCTTGAAAATGGGAACAAAGAGCTGCCCTTCACGCGCAACATCGCCAATGCGCTTTGTGTCATCCGTTGGCGTCAGCTTGCCCTTATGGTTGAAGAGTAGTGCGCCTTCCGTGGTCACAAATCCCGGCGAAGTGGATAGATGAAAACCAGCTGGCTTGCGATGGTAGAAAAAGGTGGGAGAGAGTACAAGCGGCAGCGCAACGAAAATGTTGTGCAAAACGGCAATCGGCGAGTCTCGAGGCAGACAAAAACAATAATCTTTCTCGATATCGCCATTGAGACGAACGTAGATGTCAATAAGCTTATCTTTCTTTGGAGGCTCGCCTGTGACAGTCGGAGTCTCGGCCACCTCGACCCGCTCAGGAACCTCGGACACCTCAGGGGAATCAGACATAGTGCGAGAGTTCAACAAGTAGAGAGATGGTCAAGGAGAATGGTGAGTGGCAAGCGAAAAAGAAGATGTAGAGTTCGCAAGTGGAGTGAGGGGAAGACCTAGTTGGGTGGGGCCGCGATATGACCCAGTGCCAGTTGCCAGTTGCCAGGAGCCAGGTGTCCGCGCTCTGTGTCCCGGCCGCGGAGAGTGCACAGGCAAAATCAGTTCTTGCGCAGAAACCCGCAAATGTTGGCGTAAATATGGCGTATATGCGGTGCACGCGACAGATGTGTCTCACGTGTCAAACTCAGACAGGACTACGCCAGCAATTCCCCAGAAAATAAATAGTCTCTTACGAGCAGTTTTTTTCCCTTCGTAACGAATCCACTTTTGGTCTGCCAGGACTCACTGCAGCTCCTCTTAATTTGGGGTAACATGAATAGTTCGCGGCTCGTGTTCGTTCACGTGCATATTTCGGTCACGCGGTGGCAACTGAGAGATCGGGTCACCCAATCTGGCTCGTATTCATTTGCAAGAGCAAAATCGTAAGTGGAAGGGTTAGGGTGATTGTCTGCAATTTGAGCTCCATTTAAATTCGTCTGCCTGCCATGCTACAGGAGCGACAGGGCCCCCTGGTCGACTTGCCCATTCCTGACATATCTCGCTGCGTTTCCTCTTCTCCCCTCCGCTACCGCCATTTCCACGCAATGCCGTCCAACCAGACCAAGCTTGCATCCCTGTTCGCGCAGGCGCAGGCACAAATTCAGCTACCTTCTTCTGGTTCTGCGACCATGAATTCCACGTCCTCTTCGCCGGTGGCTGCCGAGCCTCCCGCGCCGTCGTTAGGCATCATCAACTACACTTCCGGTGCGTCCACCAACAATCTCAGCCCCGAGGAGATCAAGAAGAGAAGTATGCAGTTTGCGCCAATCTCTCATCAGTCACATCGCTACATCCCACACCATCCGAAGGGTCAGCCGCTGTCCGACCCGGTTGAAGAGGAGCCCCCGCTATTTTTTCTGCTAACGACATACATTTCGTACCTTATCCTGATTATCTTTGGCCATGTTCGTGACTTTTTTGGCAAGCGATTTAAAAAGGAGAAGTATTTCCATCTTGTTCAACAGAATGTAAGTTGGTATAGTTTTATATCATTGGGTTCCATGTGATGAGTGTGCGGTTGTCCCGCGTACTTCCTGGTTGCGTCACATCAGTGTAGTAGTATGACTGCAAGATAATTTTTGATTCATGTATTTGCGGTTTTGATCTAAGGTCACGCCGTCAACGCGATGATATGTGGGCGAAAACAGTTTAGTCAGAATTTTCACATCAATCAATCACTAACGCAATTGACTTTAGGGGTATGCGCCGTTGACCTCGGATTTTGATTCTTTTTACGTTCGCCGTCTCAAGGCTCGTCTTGATGATTGTTTCGCGCGTCCCACAATTGGCGTTCCTGGCCGATATGTGACCTTGCTTGACCGTGTCACCAAAGATCATTGCCAGACGTTTTCATTCACCGGTACCACGACCGATTGCCTCAATCTTTCATCATATAACTACCTTGGCTTTGCTCAGTCTGAAGGACAGTGCGCTGATGCGGCGGAAGAGGTTATTCGTCGTTATGGTACTTCCAGTTGCAGCCCGCGCTCAGTGGCCGGCACGACTGACCTGCATATCGAGACTGAAGACCTCGTTGCGCGCTTTGTAGGCAAAGAGGCCGCGATGATGTTTTCTATGGGCTATGCTACTAATGCCGCGGCGTTTCCGTCGCTTGTGTCCAAGGGCTGCCTTATCATTTCCGACGAACTCAACCACGCGTCTATCCGATTCGGTGCCAGATTGTCGGGTGCTGTGATAAAGACTTTTAAGCACAATGACATGACTGACTTCGAACGCCTGTTACGTGAGGAGATTAGCCAGGGTCAGCCACGTACTCACCGTCCTTGGAAAAAAATTCTTGTTGTCGTCGAGGGTTTGTTCTCCATGGAAGGTACCATGTGCAACCTCCCCGTACTGGTTGCGTTGAAGAAAAAATACAAGTACTACCTTTTCGTAGACGAGGCTCACTCTATCGGTGCTATTGGACCTAATGGACGCGGTGTTTGTGACTACTTTGGGATTGATCCAGGTGAGGTAGACATTTTGATGGGTACTTTGACGAAATCATTCGGTGCTACCGGTGGATACCTTGCCGCCGACAAGGCTATCATCGATGCTCTTAAATTGGCAAATATTGGCTACGTCTACGCTGAACCCATGTCGCCGCCTGTTCTAGGCCAAATCGAAGCCGCGTTGCGCACTATCATCGGCGAGATCGTCCCTGGGGAAGGAGAAGAACGTCTCCAACGTCTTTCGTTCAACGCGCGGTATCTTCGTCTCGGACTCAAGCGCCTCGGTTTCATCACATACGGCCACGACGACAGTCCGATTATCCCGCTGATGCTGTACGCACCGGCCAAGATGCCCGCGTTCTCTCGCGAAATGCTGAAACGCAAAATCGCGGTTGTTGTGGTTAGCTATCCTGCTACGCCGCTCCTGACCGCGCGTGTCAGATTCTGTGTGTCCGCGTCCTTGAATAAGGATGATCTAGACACTATTTTGAGAGCTTGCGATGAGATCGGAGATTTGTTGATGCTCAAATTCAGCTCGGGTACTGGTATGGAGCACGGCGAAAAGCCGCGCTGGAAAGTTGAGGACGTCATCCGAAAGGGCGTTATGGACGCGAAGAGGGACGTGTTGTAAGTTATCAATCGAACGAACGGAGAAGAAATTAGAGGTGTGCTGCGGTCCAATGTTCTGGTTGCATTGGCATTTAAGTCGGCATCATGCATATCATCAGCGATATCGTACGTTGTTTCAGTATCAAAGGAACTTTGGTTGTTACATGTGTACACTCTGGCAACGATACCAGTGTGTGTTCTAGAAATCCTAATATTCGTTTCTCATTTATATATATATTGTATTATTATAATACTGTGTTAATTTTGCGTTCGGTTTTTGTGTTCTTGTTGCTTTGAGCTTATTTTTATATGTTTAGGGTAATCATTAGGGAAGGGTATTTCAGTACAGGATAGTATTTTCTTCGTAGATTCATATTTTTCTTAGTGGCGCTTGTAAGTTGATTTTGTTATTAATAGATAGTAGTGTTTAGTATAAGCAATATTGGCCTCGCAAATGAGACTACGAGCCTGGCGAATACATAAATTATGTATGAACAAGCCGATTCGTCAGGCTCGTTGTCAGACTAGGGTCGAGCCTCAAAACGCGCCACTACAAGTAAAAGTGTGACGGCTCTTAAAAAAGTGCCGGTTGATTGCAATATGGACCATCCACACGATCGTTCGTTCCTGTGTAGATATTTGTCTACTGTTCGATCTACTGTCATGCAACGCACCAGAATGCACCATTGACATCGCGGTCGCACTCAAACCGACATTCTTTGCAGGCGTACTTTTTACTACCCCTAACGAAGTTGAGTTTTCCGCATGTTCCAAATGTCTTACTGGTGTATTCTTCAGAGACCAAAACGACTTTGCACGATTTATATTCTCGTGCTTTGTCGAGAAGTCGTTGTTGGAATTTACAATGCGACCAAGTGGCCATAGCTCGTGCCGTCTTTGACCTGATCCGTCGCTGTCCACCTTTGCGCGTCACCATTTGTTGAACTGGGAAGCTAGGTAGGACGACAAGGTTGAACGTCGGGCACAGATACTTTGCAATGCGACAGTGCATATCGTTTTGTATCCGCCGTCTTAGTTTCCCTGCAGCCTTTTTCATGCGCCACCTCTTTGCGCGCCTGATATCTTTCGCGGAATATTTGCTGGGCGGCTCGTCCAGCCAGTGACAAAGCCTATAGATATGGCCAATGTCAGTTTTGCCGAGCTCAACCACTTCGCCGTCTGGTGCATAGCCTGTCAGGAACGTTCGCACTCCGTGGGTCCAGAGATATCAGTCGACCGGAAGACGGCCATTCAAGAAGCTGCAAAGGCACTGGTACGCAAAGATAGTAGCGACCAGTAGTCCTTTGGTACACGAGTCTGCTGTCGCACTTCAGGTCGTGTGGGAGTGGTTCAGCGCTCTTCATTTTGCGCAGAAACCTATACTTCCCACTTGTGCGGGACCAGTGCTTATAGTGTACCACAATGCTCGCCTGGCAACACTTTCTGCGCGATCGGAGCTTAATCTTGAACACTTTCTTGTCGTTTTGTTACCTGGCATGTGCAGAATCATATGTCTTGAGAAGGTCTTCCATGGCGGCGTCTCTAATGTCGTACGGGTCTCCAACACCCACGACTTGCCCATGCTGTCAATTTCTTCCTTATTGAGGAACGCCGCTCTTAGATCTTTCTTGATTTTGGCAACCTCCTTCTTTTCCACGGCATCCAAACATCGGTTGTATGTCCGGCGTGGGGTGCCGACCTAAGTACGGTGTAGCGCTGGGTCCGTAGCGCTCGAGGTGTGACTTCTGCGTCATAGTCACGCATCTTTCCTTGCGTATCGATCTGTAAACAGCTAGCTCGGCTAAGACGGACACTAAGTGCAAAGGAAGAGCGACAGGAGAACGGGACCGAGAGAGAACTTGAATAAGCCAGCGAGCCACGATTCAAGAAGGTGCTAGTTAGCGCAGCGATCTTAATGTTAGGCAAACCTTAAATGTAAAAGTGTTGTCAATTTAGATAAAATCAGCGATACATGTAAATAACCGGGTCAATATTAAGTTATGGGGATTATATTGGCACAAATTAGAGGTAAAAACGCATTGCAGAATTTCATACAACATTCTACTATGTTAACTAATTATTTCCAACGCCAATATATATATTTCTTTCACGTGCTTTACGCTGTGGAGCTTACACGTCGTCCGTTGCTCAAACCCTAGCCAGGCATGATTAGTTAGGTCAAACGAGTCTCAGAGAGCATGTGCGGGACACGTTTCCTGCTCCTCATTCGCGGCTCTACCATTGCGAGCACGTCAAAGTGAAAGTCGGCGAGGGCAGGTAAAAATGAAAACAAAAGTGTCTAAGTGCCAACAATTTGAAGTTGCTGGAGTTGACTTCTGCATAGTTATTACAATCGGCTGCAGACCTCGACGGTCGTAGTGCACGCAGACGCCGTCGAAAAACACTGTTAACTGGACCTCACGATATCTGGCGGCGGTTGGGCCGGTGGCGGAAACGAAAGAGTTGTTGCTTTGGAAGCAAGGGGGCCCCCAACGTGTACGGTGGCCAGATTAGCTAGAACGTGATGCGATCGCCAGCCCACTCAAGGAGGAAAAGTGCATAACCAAATTATTAGCAAACAATAACTAAAATAAAACTTATGGCGTGTTTCTCGCGTTGTGTTATCGATTGAAGTCAGCAAATTTGCGCTACAGCAGCAACGATACAGATTATTCCCGATTTGAAAACATAAGTTTGTAGGAATACTTTGACAGACGCCCTCAATTAGGAAGCAATTCATGTCTTCAGGAGGATCGTAGAATGACCTGGAACTGGCACTGTGCAAAACTTTGCGGCCCGTGCGATACGTGAAGTCGGCTGCCACCGCGCATTCCTAACTTCGTCGAGAGTGCTTCATATGTGGGACGTTTTATCTCGGATGCACAGATTCGCGCTTGGTGAGGACACCATCGTAAGGAATTTTCGCGGAAAGAGAATTTCCCTATTGTTATTACTGTTATTATTCAAAGTAAGACGAACTACGGTAACGTTTGGGTTTGGCATGTGAAGAGTGATACAAAATAATAAAGTTTCATGGTACTAAAGAGTGCTAAACCTTATGACAGATTATAGCAGTCTCTCGTCGTGAACGTGTGACAGATTGAGTTCGGATAAGGCGCTAAAAGCTTACTAGGGTATAGTTTACGTTTACGGCGAGTCCCGGAACAGATTATGTAAAGGTGACGATGACGACACCGGGTCCCCGTCCCCGACTACGGAGCAGGGCAACTGTATCTCGCCTTGACGATGACGATGTCTGCAATTCACGCCATTTTGTCCTCATCGGATGACAGAAGAGGACGATAATGCGCAATGTAGCAGAGTATAGTTTACGGGTCACTATAAAAAGGCACAGAAAGTCACGATATTTCTCGTCGCGAGGAAGAGTGGAGCGCAAACAAGATGCGCATGACTGCGGCGATTGGCGTGGACCGACTGCAGCAGGCAAGCGCATTGACTGGCTCTCCCGATATAGCAGCAGTGACGCCGCGCAGTTGAGCGGCACTTTTGGTAATAATTATGTCACTCTCACTCGCTGTCACAGTGAGCTAGCAACCCATCGTGGGATCGCCGAAAGCGGTGCGAACATACTACCGGCCAGTATTATCCGTTTCAGTTTAGGCGACATCTCCGCCTTTGATATGTAACCATGTCATCATCAGCAGTGGCTCGCGATCGTCGGGCGGCTAAAATACGTCCAACGGCGCACTGCCTCGTATATCTTGAGAGAAACATCCGCCACTCGTGCTCGTGTAAGCGCAAAAACACACGATGAGTCCAGAGTGCACGAAGGCAATCGAGCACAGGACAGGTCCGCTTTTCTCCGCTTAGCCGCCCGCTCGATCTCGCTGGCCAGTAATCCGTAGCTCCGGTTTAATTGTACTGTGGCCATTTCCATTCCAATTATACTATTAATATGAATTATTATAACCACAAAAGGGGACGTACACAAAACCCGAGCGAACACGAGCTTGGAGTCGGATGCGAGTTAAATATTATGGGCGTGCAGCCCGCCCCGTGCTAATTATGGCCGTTGGTTCAGGCACGAACTGAAAGCGAGCCTGTGAAACTGCCGGGTTACGGACTGTATAGGTACAAAGTTAGTACGCAATACCGACGCCGCTCTCACTGCGCTATTAACCCGTACCTCTAGCCGTACCTTTACCTACTCGGGCTTTGCGGGCCCGAGACGTCAAGTCAGTAAACCTCTCATGTGTGGGCGAATTGAATGCAGCCTCTCGTCAAACAAAATACTCGTCCATCCCACCACCACGTCTCCTTGCCTTCTCCAGTCACGGGCTTCCTCCCACGGATCCGTAGCCCTCTCCTGGATATCGCAGGATTCGCTGGCTGCTGCTTGTTGCTGCTTGTTGCTTAGCTCGCAAATCTTCTGCACAAGTCAGCCAGATCGTTCCTCGCATCAGTCGTTTAGTAGCAGCTTTGCTCGTCCAATCGTTCGATCACAGCTCGGCAAATATTCTCTCGAGTTCTTTTTTTCCATTAACATATTACATTTTGCATTTGCATTTTATAGTGGCGTGTAATACCGGTTTTGTTTCTGCTTATCATTTCGTTGCTGCTTCGCCAGTTCTCCATCGCGCGCTGTATACCTAGATCCTCCACAGCTCTATTATGGCTGCCTTCTAAATAAGTACTTCCCGCACTCCGATACGCTGTGTACTTGTGCTGGACGACGGCTACGTATGTAAATCTTTTTTTTGTTCATACAAAAGTGTGGCGTGCTTTGTGCTGCTTGATCGGTTGTGTTTTGTGCTGACAAAAGCCTCTAGTTTCCCTCCGCATAACCGGCGATCTACATCCCAGTCTCTACGCATCCGACTGTGAATTTGTTTACATTCGTTATACAGTTTGCATTTTGCAGCAGTTGCTCTGTCACAGAATAATTGTTCTCTGCGGCTGATTGATTTCTATTGTGCGCCTCTTGTGTGACGGAGCTCGTCCCCCTTTAGATCAATTGTCACTAGATTTGCTTCTGTGTGGTATGCTACTGAGCATCTACGTCTTTGTACCTATCGTTGCTAACCGAAATAGATGACCGCTGTCCAGCCGCGCCATTGGTCTTCCGCGCCCGGTGCGCCCCACCAAATGGTACCAAATATATCACCGGCTGATCCTGCGTACTCCTCGCTTCCTCCTTCCCCTGTGCGTCCTTCGTCTTCACAAACAGTTCGCCATGTTCCCCATTCACCGTCTTTCCGTCAGTTGCCGGTGACGGTTCCCTCCTATGCATTCAAGCAGACTCCCCGTGCAAGGTCACCTACGCCTGTGCCGTCGCCTCCGAACCAACCCTCTCCTACCATGTCCTCCCGCCCTGTCTTTCCGTCCCATTCTTCCTCCCCTGCTTCCGGCTCACCAGATCTTTCTCAGCGATATCGTCGAGGTCATCGTCGCTCTGAGGTGTCCATTTCGTCGGCTCCTCGCAGCGTGAGCGCACCAAACGCTATCCCGCAGCCTCTACCCCGGTCTTGGTCGTCGCAGTCTCTCCCCGCTAGTAGTCCAGCTGAGCCATCGTACACCGTAAACCCGCCATCCATGAAGCCCATCAGTTACCACCAATCGTTTTCGCAGCAACAGCAGCATCAATCGCCCTTACAACAGGGGTTCAGTCACTCGCCTGAGCAGTATTATCACATGCATCGCCAATCCCCTGCGGTTGTGTACGGTCGCTCGCAGTCACCGGTCCGCCAGTCCTCGCGCTCGTCTTCGTCATCGTCTGTGTCGTCTATGTCAGTGGAACCTCCATCTCGGTACAATGTGCAACTGCAGATGCATTCAAGAAAAGCCAGCGTTGCCAGCGTTGCGAGTAGCGACAGCCGGCACGCACGGCACTCGTCGATTGACAGTGCGTCCACGTCGTCGAGCAATGGCCGTGGACCTACTCAACATGAATATTCTGAGCGGCGTTCGAGACTGAGTATGGCGAGTGTTGTGCCAATGGATCGAAGCGGGGCTGAAGTGTTGTTGGCATCTAATGTTTCGAAAATTACTGCAGCCGCGATGCACGCTCCGCAACGGATGCCTGTTGCACTACAACAGGAGAAGAAGGTGTCTCGATTCAAGAAGGCACTCTCTTTCATTGCGCCGGTTTCGAGGGATTCAACACTGACGCAAGTGAATGTGAATGCCATAGAGGAAGAAGTGATTGAGTATAACTTCGGGAATAACTCGATCTACGAGAATCGGAAGAACAAGGCAGACGATAATATGTCGATTCGGTCAACCGCGTCGACTGTGTCGAAAGCTTTGAAGCGGATGTCGAGGTTCGGGGGTTCGAAGGGTGGTAGTGCCAAGAGCGACTCCAGTTCGGTGACAGTTGACGATGCCTCAAGCGTACTCGAGAGTAGTGATATTGACGTGCATGGTGCTGAAGCGGATGAGGAGGGCGTGAAGAAATTTGCGCCGTTGAAGAAGGTCGAATTTATTCCAAAGAGTATCCTGAAGAGTAAGAACAATTCTCGTGTGCGCGATGAACTTCGAATTGCTAAAATTTTCTAGATGCTGGTACCGGACGCATCGAAATCGCAAGCGAGGAGCAGTTACCTGGTCTCACACGCGAATCTTCGCTAGTTTCCCAGTCCTCGTCCTCGTCATCGTCGCTGAAGGGTGTGGCGCAGCCGCAGGCCTCTTCTCATCGTGCAACATTATCGCATCACTCATCTTCGTCGGTTTCATTCTCGCCTGAGATCAAGATCTACACTACTTGGAACTCTGGTGAATATGATCGGAAGATCCCGGACGCCACACCATTCAGTACATACCCGCTATGGATGATCGCGCAGATTAAGGAAGAAATTAATACGTATAAAAAGATGGAGATGGAAATCCATGAGTTGTCAAGAAGTAATACGTGTTTCTATTGAGATGCTCATAGTAATTTGTAATTGCATTGGATTGTGGGTGCTAATGGAGAGATAACAATGACAGTTAATTGCATGTTTTTCAGTTCGTATATACTTAACCTTCAGCATATTTCGGGAATGGAAGCGGATTTGTTGTCTTTTATGTTTTTTTTTTTTCGTTGTATTTTTGATCTACTCATCGATCATTTACGATCGCAGCCTAATAATATTTTATGTGCATCTGTTGTTGGCATGGTTTTGAAATGTTATATTTATATATGTTTCCTATTTGCTTTGCACGAGTGAGTCGCATGGTTTGTCGTTTACGGCCAGTGAGGACTAGTTTCAATTAATTCACAAATTGTCTATTTAAATTTTGTATGTAAATAATACGTATATCTGTCCCCTGGTATCTCGCGGAACATCTGTCCTAGACAAACGTAGCCCATACCTGTATGCCTGCCCTCGCCATAGAGTGCTAAATCGGACCATGACAGTTCTTATCGGCGCGAACAGCTGGGACAGCAGTCTCACTGTTACTAATCCTAGACCAACGTCCGAACCGGACCATTGCACTTTTCGAACGGCAATTCTACTATTTAACAGGGAAGTATGACACTGTTGAAAACTTTACATATAGTTATATTCGACGGACCTTGTTCGATGAGTTAGCGGGAAGTAGTTTACGTACGTGCCGTACGTTGTGACACTTTATAACTGACTTGACTACCTCATCTAAGGATGTTAGTCCTATTGTGTGGTAACGACCTTTGTCCCTGGGGGTATGAGTATGACGACGATGATGTATATTATTTACTTTTCAAAGTCGTGCTTACCGTCGGGGGTGGGAGTGGTAAAAGAGAGCAACGGGAGTGACGTCGCCTTCGGGACTTCACTTTTCGGAAGTAAAAACAATACAGTGCACTCTCCGTGCGGCGCGCGCGTGGAGAGTCGGAGCCAGATTGCCGCAGCAGGTCTCTCACACGACTATCTTTGCGTTCTGCCAGCAGCAACAGACAGCGCTGACACGCAGTAGCAACACGGATGAATAGAGTGATTATCCTCGACCGGAATTGACGCGAGAGAACTGGGCTCAAGCTTTGCAAACGGGTGCAGCAGCGCGGCGAGTGGTGGCGGCCAAGTCGGCCCGTTGCCACAAGTCCCAACGCACCTTAATCGCGAGGCGCGCATACTTTAATCTTGAAGGTCCTCAACGCTAGACGCGCCGGGAGTCTGGCCTTGTTGTCCCTTCCTCCGACAACTCAGCAGCATGCCACCGCGAAAAATATATGCGTGACTCACTCGACTTTCTCTCCCTTCTCTCTCTCTTCTGCTGCTTCTTCTGCAGGTAATTGTTTGCCACCGCCAGAGATAGGTGTGAACTCCCAACACGCGTGCGTGCTATTCTCCCAACCCAGCAACCAACCTTATCGGTCTCGAGCACAGCTACGCGCCGACGAGTGGCACACCACACACCACCACCAATGTCCCGGTTTGAAGACTTGCGAATGGTGAATTTGAGCGTCGCGTCTTCGTCATCATCGTCATCGTCATCATTGGCATCGTATTATAACAATGCACACACAGACGCAGGAAACGACGACGCAGAAGCCGAAATGGTGGGCAGCGTCTCTATGTTTAGTTCTCGTGAAGTCGAGGACGGGGACGTGTGGAGTAAGAGGGTGAAATTGGATAGGTTGCCTATGGAGGTCTATTGGCAGATATGTTCACAAGTACGTATCTTTCTGCCTAAATTGTCATTGCGCAAAGTGAAATTTATCAGAACTAACATGGTGTGCAGTTTCAGACAAAAGGCGCCCTGAGTAACTTGTCGCTGACGAGTAAATCTGTTTACTCTGCAACGCTACCAGAGCTCTACCGGGCCGTCAATATAACGCCCGCCGACATGTCCTCGCTCGCGCGTATTACCGCGTCATTGCCGTCCCACGCGGCCCATATACGCAGAATCACAGTCTCCACTCCCGAAGGCGACCGCGACGACTCACCGTTAAGTTTCACAGTCCAGCGTGGAGATGAGGGAACTCCGTGTCCGAGAATGTCTCCTGCCGAGGCAACGGGTATTGCGACTTCGATATCGCGACTGAAAAACATGTTTTCATTCGAGTGGAACGACTGTCCCATCGTGCTGCCGTCCGAGATCCTAGCAGCCGTGCTACTGTTGCCCAAGTTAATGCATTTCCAGACGTGTTCCTTGCCGTCGCAAATGCCGGATATTTCCTCGCCACGGGGATCCTGGCTTCGCTCGCTCAGGGTACTCAGATTAAGGTCTTTGGACGAAGCCCGGGTTTTAAATGGGATTGTTCGACACTGCAAGAACACTCTCGGATACCTCAGCATTCGTGTTGCTGAACGCGAGGAATTGAGTGGCGCTGTTGTCGACGACATCGACACGCGTCAGTTCGCATGGGGCGCAAACTTCCACTTCGGGGTGCAACCAAACATTCCACTCCAGCCACAACTCGAACCGCCCAACCACGACGAGGATCTTCTCAGCACGAACTTGAAGTCAAAGTTCCTCAATGTTGTGTTTAACGACGTTATTGAGCAAGATGACGAAAAATTGCACATTGATACTCTCGCGCTGTTTAACTTTCCACGAGTTGACCTGACGTTTCTTGCTAAACTGGTCAATTTTTCAAAGTTGCGAGCGCTCAGAATTGATACGATGGATACACTTGTGCTGAACACGTTGTCGGAAGGCACGGTGTTGCCACCACGTATGAAGACGCTTGATCTAACGTTTGGCAAAGCTGTATTCCCGACTGCGCCCCTGCCGTCGATCGTGTTGCCTGTTCATCCAGCCCAAGACGAGCAAGAGCCGCAGCCAGACGTTAGACCGCCGCTCATGAGTACGCTTCTTCGCGAGTTGCGACAAGTCGAGAACCTGAATCTGAAGCTCCTCTGCGAGCCGACGCGGCAAGACCTCATCCTGTCAGCGCACATCGCGCCATGGCTTCTCACCCTCCATGGCGCCGCCCGGGAATCAGCGGACCACGACGGGGACAAGAGACCATACACACTCAAAAAACTGTCCATACACGTCTGGTCGGTATCCTCTGGTCACCACGTGCTTCTCGCGCCATGGACTCTCACCAACATTCACGGACTGGCGACCTCCAAAGCCGGCGCAGGGATCAAGTCACTGGCGATAGACCTCTCGCGTGGCGCCACCCCGTTCCCGGAGTTGGTCACGACCTTGAAGGAGTTTAAGTCGTTGAGAAAGTTGTACGTCAACTACGCGCCGTCGGTATATTACGGATCGGGCGTGTATGATGTGTGTCGACGACAGGCGGCGACGTTGAAAGAGCAGGTCACGGGCTTGGAGTTGATTTGGTTGAACTCCGTCGAACTGAGAGTTCCGTATCGACGAAGGGATGGCGCGAACGGCGTTTTCACCAGCACGTCGTCGGCGCGGAATATGCCTTATTCTGCGTCGTCCGCTTCCGCGTCAGCTACCTCTCTGGACAGTAGAACACGGTGTCGAAGTCCGGGCGCGTTGAATTTTGAGTATGAGAATGAGTATGACTATGATGACGACGAGGATCATGATGAGCATTGCGGGGATGAGTACTTTGCTGACGATGAGAACTTTAATATTTTCGCAAACAGGATGATATAACTGTCGTTCGCGGGCATTTTGTGGTTGGGGATCGCGGCCGACGCAGGCAGAGTACAAGTTGGTTTGAAAATGTGACGTGTTGTAAGTATCTCTCAGCTTGACTGTTCGTATTCCGATTTCCTAGATTTGCATGTACAAGGTCGATTAGTGGCGTTAGTTTGCAATACATATACTGTAAATATGACTTCACGGCAATAATATCCGGAGACGCTCGCTTAAGATGTAAGTTTGCACAAGAGACTACATGAAACAAAAAACCCTCGTGGGATATGAACCAAACGTTGAGAGTTAGCGGGATATGCCCTTGCCCAAACTAAAAGTGCATATAATAGGCGGTGCAGCAAAGCTCAGTGGGTTAGGGTCGATGGGATTTGTGAGTGCCAAAAAGTCTCAAAGCATCTTTTTAACTTGACTTTACATCATAAAAGCTCACGAACTACTTCTCACAACGATACGATTTGCGTTGACGCAGACGGTCTCGGCTTACAAGATACAGCAATGTCATCATCTGGCTCGACGCCGGTAACAAGCAGACCCAGCACTCCGGCGCGGAGTAAAGACATCGCGGCGTCTGATCTCCCCACGCACGCGATTCCTGGCCAACCGCTCTGTTCGGCCCGGGAATACGCGCCTGGTCCGGGGACCTACCTGGACGAGTACGCGCTCCTCGGCGGCGGCGGCGCGATAGTGGCATCTGTTCTCGGCGCGGTCGTCGTCTCGAAGAATACAACGAAACCATCGACTACTCCGACTTCTAACGGTCTGAAGCGGAAAGAAGCGGGTGCGGAGAAGGGCGGGTCGGATCCAAGACCGCGGATATCGGTTGTGAGACCGGCAAGTAAAGGTGGCAGCGCGGGCGCAGTGCCGGATGTGGATGATGTAGTTCTTGTGCGGGTATTGAGGATTAATCCCAGACAGGCAAATGTTGCGATATTGGTAGTTGGGGAAAGCAACTCTTCTACTGATGAATACGGTGGTATAATACGGTGCGCCAGCTCCATCTCATCTTGTTGTCTCCATCGTGTATCTTGCTAACACAGAACCAGAGCCCAAGATGTGAGAGAAACAGAAAAAGACAAAGTCAAGATGCAAAACTGCTTCAAACCAGGTGACATCGTCCGCGCACGAGTCATCTCCCTCGGCGACGGCACAAACTATTACCTCTCGACCGCGGCCAACGATCTCGGCGTCGTGTTCGCCATTAGCGAGGCCTCTGGCGCACCAATGTACCCGGTCGATTGGAAGTCGATGAGGTGTCCCGTGTCGGACACTATCGAGGAACGAAAGTGTGCGAGACCGACCTCGTAGAAGGCGAACATACTGCGGCATTGTTTGTAGATCGTTCAGGGTTATTCACAGGTATATGGGAAATATAAAAGTTCAGTTTAATCTAGCGTGGACAATCCACAACGCTTTATTTCAATAACTTCGCAATGCAACACATTCCATTAATTGTCTATGGAGGTAATCAAACAAGAAAAAAAGTTCAATACGTACAATGTGAAGAGTATAACAACGGATCAAAACAATTAATTAAACCCCGCAAAACTTCACTTGTCCATGTCACTAGCCATGTCCAACATTATTAAAAGATACCACTCAGTGGTGAGGTGAGGTAGCATGCATTCAGATATGCATTCCGCCTTGACAAATTAAAGCAAAATATTTTAATGACTCAGACTCCATCAACGAGGTGCCGCGCAACACTGACCACACAGTAAAACTCGAGAAGGCGTGGTTATGAGCTCTTGTCCTGAAGCGAGACTTGTGAGAGCTGCTCCTCGACGGTAACACCGGTCGTCTTTTCAACCAACTCAGCCGCATCGATATCCGCCGCGGCTTCGTCGGCAGTCTTCGTGTTGCTAAGTAGCTCATCAGGCAACTTCGACGACTCCGCAGGTGCTTCAGACGACGCGAAATACGCTGCCTCAGCTTCCTTTTCAAGCGTCTCGGTTCTTGCAAGTTCAGCCTGCATTTCCTCCTCGGTCTCGGCACGCAAAGCGGCCTCAGACAAACCGACTCCGCCGCCAAGCTTGTGCCATCGCTCCATATACCGTTTGCGTTTCTCGTCCGCAATCTCACACATTGCACTCCAGTACTTGTCATGATGATACTCGAACTCTGACTTGCCGCCGAAAATCGAGTCAAGGTGCTCGGCCGGGACGTACTTATCAATGGGCTCAGAAAACACGAGCTTCTCACGTGTGAGAGGGTCGATGAACGGGTATATAATCTTAAGAAACGTCCAGACGAACCACGGGATATTAATAACCAGCGCCTTACCGAGACGCTCTGGGTAATGAGTTTGTAGGATATGCAGGACCTGACGACCTTGGCTGACTGACGGGTTCTTAGACGAGGTGGAGGATTTGAAGTCAATTAGGAGCGCGAGATTCTCTTGGCCACTAGGCATAAAGTCGATGACCCGCTCGAGACTGAAAACGAGGTGCTGGATTTGGCGATTGGATTTGTCGGTGTTCTGACGCGATGGAAATAGGTACAGGCATGGGCGCGATGCGAAGTCGTAGCCTAGAATAACCTGCTTACCTGTTTCGTTCTGAGGACGGGTTAGCTTTAGCTGGTAAAAACCATAAGATAAATAAGTAGGCAAGTGGCAGCTAGTTAGCAAGGTTGCGCGTGGACACCACGATAGTGCAATTGAGTTCAGAGTTCGACCGATTCCGGCAATGGTATCACGCCTACTTACACAGGAAACCGGAATATGAACAAGAAACGTACCTCAGGTGAGATATAGTCGGGGCTTAGTTCTCCAACGCCATACTCTCTCCGCCAGATCAACGAGCCCTCGACACGCTTCTGCGCGTCCGCTAGCTTCCATTTTGTTGCACGCAGATAACGCAGCATGCACTCTTTTGTGACCCAGGCCTGTTCTTCGTCGTCGAGTGGCCGTCTGGTCTTCTCGTTGGGGTCCGACGAAATTGGGAGTTCTTTAATGCTCTTCATGTGCTCAAGCAATTTGTCGTACTTTTCTTGCTCTTCGACGGTCAACGGTGGCCGCTTGGGCGGCTTGCACGAAGGTAATGGCTCTGTGAATGGGACATATCTGACCATTTTGGGCACTGGAATCGGATGCTATTAGTTAGCACAAGAGGTGAGATGATTAGTCCCTTCCCTATATAATGTAAGCGAAGGTATAGGAGGGAAAAACGCGAGAACAATGGCGCGTTGTTCTTGATGGAGCGGTGCTAGGGTGAAGCAAAAACGGTGGAAACAACGATTGTTGTCAGCACGCACAGCTGGAGGGGGCCCGATGTTGACATTTCTCGATGGTCGGGCAGCAGTTGCGGCGGCGGCTGCACGCTCAGGTTCTTCCGAGGTGGGACCTCAAATTGAAGCCTTGGAAAAGCCAAAACCCCCTTGGCCCGTTCACAACTTGCTTCCGTCGATCGTTACTAAATGACTCTGCTGCGCGAATCATTACCAGTTGGCAGCCGTGTGGTGCAGTCCCGCAACCGCAGTCAATCCTGCTTTCGTATTCGGTCCGAGTCATCATTGAGTCGTCAGCGTGTGACCCTGTTACTCCAATCGGGGCTCGGCGGACGGCATCGGCAATCCGCCCTTGCCCTTGCCCTTGCCCCTATTACCTCCACCAGCTCATCTCTTCGCGACTATCGACCCACCCTCCACTTGCAAGACTACAACCGAAACTGACGTAGCACTGGTAAATGCACGCGTCATTAGGCTTTTTATGAAGTGCTAGCAATGCGTTGTTGATGACAATTTACATGCAATTACTGTATTCCCTCCAGCTGACGCTAATACTTATGTGGTGCCGGTTCGATGCTCGTTGGTACTGATGCTCGCTATGTGTCGTGCTACGGACATTAAGTCGCAGAGGCCGATTGATATGACCGACAAATCGAAACAGTATCATCAATGACATTCGTTGCACTCCCGCATGCGAACCGCTTCTCGTCTTGACAAATCTAATGCATACAAGTTGCAATTAATCCTAAATAAGTTTATCAACACATGGCTTCCCCCTAGCCGCACGCCGCCAACCGGCGAAACCTTGTTTTTATCAAACTTTCGAAGGTGGATAAGGACTGAAATGACCTGTATTGTACTCTTCAATACGCCATAGAATACGCGTAAGCAAACATATATATGTTGCTACGTCCTGTAACTTGTCGCCACGTTCTCATTGTCGCACACTGTATCTGACGCATTTGTGTCACTGTCCACCTCTAGCCACAACGTGCGCAGATCCCGGTCAGGCACTCGTTAGGCACTCTTTAAATCCAGGGCAGCATTAGCTCCCAACATCTCCGCCTTTCTGTGTAAGGAGGTCTCGTCCTTCAGCCAAAGACATATCCGTAGACACCGCGACTGACATCGTAGTCGATACCTCAAGTTAGCGACCTAGTGAATGTCGAAGAACTCTCCCATTTAAATCGTTTCCCGCGGTGACGTCTGCGTGCATTTTTTGTAGCATAGTAACTGGAACCGTTCGGCGGATTTGTCGATCTCGCAGGTAGCAAAGCGACACCACAGTCGAAAGATATTTCAAAAGAGTAATGGCAACCAAGCGCTTACCGAACGAGATAGTCATTTTGCTCACAGGACACGCGAATCATTTATATTTGTGAGGTTTCATTTAGGGTAGATTTTGCCTGGCCCATGGGACACAGTTCAAGGCACCCCCTCGATATCCTTGTCGACAATATATCATACTATATTACACTCCAATGTAGCTTGCCTGGTAGGCGCGTCTTCCGCTCAAGCACAATAACCACATCATCGTGCATGCGCTGCAGTGAGAGTCACCTCACTGTAGCGGATTAAGGCTTTTCAGACCTTAGCACGCGTCGATGTCTGACCATTGATAAATTGCCTCGATCCAGCATAGAGTTTCGGAATGATCTTGTTGACGTCAACCTCAAATTCACCATGTGCTTGGCCTTTGGTCAACGGTGAGGGACTCCTCAAACAGCCTTCCTTGTCTAGGCTGGACTAGCGGCCCAGAGAAAGATGACCATCCTCCATAATCATCTCCTCTGCCGGCCTGATTCGTGATTCCACGGCAGCGAGCGCATCTACCTCAAAACTTCGCGATCATATCCGCCAACTCGTCTACCTATGCCTTGTTGACAAAATTAATTCTCTCGGCAGTATCGGCGTCGACATCAAGACCAGAAAACATATTTTTCAACACTTTAGCACGCCCAACGTGTTCGACGAGACTAGTATTTAAGACCAAACACCACTAACCCTTTCAGGCTGCTTTCTGGAGCGGACTAAGTACAGCTTAGTTCAGTTTACTCCTGGTGGTGCCCTTCCGACATTTCCTTTAAGTTTCAGCTGCGTAATAGTCTTCCGATTTAGGTAGCAAATGTCGTAGACTGATGTTGCATTACGCGTCTTACTAAAGGGTATTGAGTTGTTAGTTCAATGAACGCAGATATACCATTGTCATGGTCATTCCGGTATGGAGTGTCCGCGTCCCCACCATCATCACACGAATGACCGCCCTCTCAGTAGTAGATTACTGCATCCTCATTCAATTTTCCCTCTCTAGTCAATTCCTTCAAAGTGGCTTTTACTCTTTCAGCCAATGCCTCCCCGTAACCCGGCCCCAGCGGCGGCCTAGGCTTGGTCAAATCAGGTCTGAGCCAGGGCACGTTTGATCTTCCTTTAGCGGCTTCCCGCATTTCTACGACAGCAGTATCGTCGTAACCACCTCCGGTGATCACTGCAATAGCTGTGCGAGAGTAGTTCTTTGTACCAATGTTGTCTAGCTCTCGCGGATTTTCACCTCGAAGTAGGCTGGGAATTTGTTCAACCCCCTGAGCGGAAGTGAGAATGACATGAATTACTACCACAGACAAGTCAGCTAGATCGAGCTTGCAGCACAGCAAATGAATCGCACCTTCATACTCAGGTTTGAGAGTGGCTATAACAGAGTTGGCGATGACGGTTGACTTGCCACAGAGAATAATGGGGAGTGCAGACATGACGTGGTCCGTTCAAGGTTTCAGTGTAGAGCACTTATTGGTTGGCTTTATACATGCATGTAGGAGAATACCTAGATTATATTACTTACAGATCGTCCTCGAATTTAGCAATAAGATAGTGACAAGAATACCAATTGTCTTAATTTAGCCCCCAAGATGTGACACGTTAAATCTCGGCGATCCTCATCTGCATCACAGCGAGGAGAAACTGCATCAGATTGAGATGACGTCATCCGCGGCACCAAGGTCGAGCTGCTGCATTTCATTACCCGCTGCAAACAGTTAGCATAATTAGGGGTTTATTATTTCCTATCCACCCTCATAGAAAGCGGATTGGCTAAGGGTTTTCAATCAGCGTTGGCTGATTATCCGACATTTATTGTACGAGGGTTTCAGCTCCCAGATAGGAACCATATTTTCCCTGAAACCCTGAGCGGCTGATCTCTCCCGTCAAGCCATTCTGTGTTTATTATCTTATTTAAGCTTGCGGTTCCTATTAGTTTATAAGTCGTTAAAGTTCTAAGTCTAGATCACAAAGCCGGATGTGATCTTGCCAGCTAGGGTCAGTTTGAGGTTGTCCGGGCTTGATCCTGTGTATCGACGAGACGCCGATAGTGAAACGTTCACCGCGCTACAACGGGTCTATTATAGTTTCTGTGCATCTCGTCTAATTATAAATACCTCTACCTGTTCCCGCTGCTGTTGCTGCTCCTCTTCCTGCTTGATCTCTCTATCTACCCATCTTGTTCTACTTTCGACGTTTCATCTACGTATTTCTTCTGTGTGCGCCAAACAATGGTTCTGTACCAATGATGTCGCTTAATGTGTAAGTGGCCCAGCAATTATGGTTTCCGTCATCTTCTTTCCACATCAAGGAATGCGGCTCGGAGACGACTGCCATCGGTTGGGGCACTTGCCTTAGGTGGTCTTGCGGTACAGAGGTAGGTGATGAAATCCATTTCCTTAGGTGGCCTACGGGGCTGAGGTAGACGAGAGGTTGGCGGATAGCAGTTGAACTTAAACATCAGCAAAGGGACCCACGATGGATAATAAGGAGCCTGCCCAGATGGCCAACAGAATCAGGTTTAACTCATGCATCAGGACAAGGAAGTACTGCCCAAGTGGACTCGGACGGCACGTTGGACATACAACGAATGTCTGCGTGCCATTGAACTGAGGAGTCCAGAAATCGAAGAAGGCATTGAAAGCCAGGGCGATAAACAAAGAGGCGAAAGAGATGCTGACAAAAAACTTGGGTCGAGGAGACTTCCTACGATATCTGGGACGCGGCGACGGATGCCCTCCCGAAAGCGTTTGCGGCTGGAGCAGCTAGGTACAGGAAGGATAAGACAGCGGTTTGAGATTCGGTATCGGTTTCGAAAAAGTGATTCCGGAAGAGCATTGTCATACACAGCGAGCACTAGTTGCACGGCAGTGAGAAGTCCGCATTTCTTCGGCAACTTGATGTGACTTGGTCCCAGAAAATCTGGACGAGGCTGATGGACCGTGCCGTCAAGTACGCCAGGCTGGCGTACACGCCGGCTCTCCCCCTGGGAGCGGCCTACTATGTAGCCCGTGGTTACGTGGTGCCGTGGATCATGGCGAAAGTTCTACATCACCATCTGGGCGTTATGCCGGGCGGTCCGGACTGGAAACGGATGGCGGTGCATTTCGAGGAGCACCAGCCCGAGCGGATCAGCTATGCGGGCATAGTGAGGTCGTTTGGGCAAGGTGAAGTTGTGGGCCTTCCGGACGAGTTCTTGCCGTCGACTGAGGACGCGGCCGGAGCAATAATAGATGAACACGAGGAAGTGTTAGGGGAGTAAGTGACTAGAGGACTGAGGGTTTTGTGGTGAATATGCATGCGGGCATCTGAACAATGTTGGTGGTAGCAAGGAGTTATCTGGGCGACCGAGACATCAACGGGGCAAGGAACATTCTGGTGCGAGATTCTCAGCGTTTTGTTTGAAATGTTCAAAAAGTCGAATTTGGTTTCATTTAATAAAAGCGTATTACCTCCTACGGAGAATGCTGGGTATAACTAATTAAGTCATTCTGCGTACTGTTTACAGCTCCAGGACCACAAAAAATTGGTCTTACGCGGGATCGAACCGCGGATCCTCGCGTTATTAGCACGATGCCTTAACCAACTGGGCCATAAGACCATTATAACAGAGTTACGGTATTCCACAACCCTGTCTGTCTGTATAAACCCTGCCACAGTCACGTGATTTCTTTGTTTACAAATTCTTGCTTATTTCTATACAATCGGTTTAACTACAAGCAATAAAAGGACATGAGAGGTCTGTCTAGCCTCAAACAGTAGTATTATATAGTAATCAACAGGTTTACATCAAAAAGAGATATTTCCGTGGGCCTTGTTTTAGTTGAATTAATTTCGACGTGACCAGATTCTCACTCGATGATGTGAAGCTCTTATTGACTTTCGTTTCGGATGATGCAAGATCTGAGCCGATGTCATGGATGCGACTCGTACTCGTTCATAGGATGCATCACATACAAGCGCACCAAGCTTCAGTAAATGAGCGTCATAGTGGCGTCGTCTGCGAGCAAGTTTAAAGAACAACTACTTTGGCTTAGACGATGAAATAGCATCAAAATTTCACTAATGTTGAATACACAAACTGGCGTCAAGACTCTTTGCTTATTTCCGAAGCCCAATCCTTACCTTACTTGCTAAGGTTCTCTACCAGGACTGCCATCCGGTTACAGCCGTAACACACAACCAACATTCCAAACTCCGCAAATAATACAGAGACCCTTCCATTAGCTCATCAGTAATACAATTTGGAGCATAAAGTTCACTGAGCACCATTCACACCGGAGTGTTCGGTCTATAAGGATCGTAATTAGTACTGGCAGTGAGCGTGTATTAATCCTTTTCCAACCCATCATTTATCTCATATAGGTTTTTCTAAAGAATCTGTGCTTTCTAAATTAAACAACACGTTTCGTTGGTAGTTCTCCCACATCTGTGATAATAGCTCGACATTCATGTTTTCTCTATTGACGTCCTAAACTCGCGATCATTAGCTCCAATGGAGTCCGTTCCAAGCAATTTAAATTTCATTCTCAGCAGCAGAGACGAAAAGCTGTAGTAACTAAAAGAACCAACCTGAAGGACTCGATTTAGGACGATAATGGCCTCATTTAACTTTTCCTGAGCCGCTGAATTAGTCACCGTAAATACTTCGGGGTAATTTCATTTCAAGATTCCATACAAATAAAAGAATTAGACTTACAACATTTGTAATAACACGCGCTAGAAGAGCGTTCTGGACCTGCTCATGTGGATTCTCCATCACGCTGCCAAAGGGCCGAAGCGCTTTTTGTTTCTTGAGTATATATGTGGAATATGTAGACCGCTAAGCTTGCCTATGTCGGAACAATATTTTCAGGACAATAATTTCGTAGTAGTGAGCAAGGAATCGGAATGGTTGCTGGTCACCACGATATCTCGGGTCGCGTCAACACAACAAAACAACACAAAATGGAGCTGTGCGTTGTCGAGTTCGCCTATGTTTTGACGCGTGTATTGAGGGCGTCCAAGCTTGTCCCAATGCCGAATGCGAGCAAGAGCTGGTTTTTTCAATATTATCCGAGACGTCGGATACGACGACCCTAGCCCTGATAGATTTTGAAAATAGCGAACACGAGCTTTGCTCGGACGCGAATGCAAATTACCCGGCTTTATGCCCTTGCATAACATGACCTGAAATGACAGCATCGGGTCCTGTGCCCCATCTACTTGTCGTGCGTTGACGTGCGCCCCTCGCATCAGATAACCCAACCTAAATATGTCTCACTCTCAGCTTTGCTGACTCAATTAAATTAAAATGGTGAGCCCGGAAAACGCGATTTTCTAGCAGGCTAGCAAGACGACAGCTACGATACTGAACCTCTTAAAGATGAGCGTATTTCTAGCCCAATTCCCGATGCTGCAGATCCTGGTCTGTCATCATCACGTTACTCATGTAGTCAGACAGAACTCGATAAAGAAGTCGATTCCGTTCGTCATCTTTCTGAGTCAGAATTCGTTCAGAATCGGCCTCACAAAAGCAAAGAATCAGTCCAACTATAGCCGAGCCGGCAGTTACTCAGAAAGGGCGAAAAGAAGCATGGTTTTGCCAGTATTTCACCGGGACGGACTGAGAGTGATATGACAACCGGACCAAAAAGACGAAGTAGGTATAGTCCACAACAGCGTTTATAGGCATTAACTATTTCGTTGGTTGCAACTAGAATTATATCGGGGATTACACAACGAATGCGTTTAATCAAGCACCAAATTTGCCTATTAGAAAAGACGTACTGAGAGCAGAAAAGTCGACTGTTCCCTCGGGAAAGCTTGGATTTCAAATATGTATACACTGGCGCACAATTCCAGTAAAGCTGTGCTAATTATTAGTCTACTCATCCCGAATCATGGCTCGGAAGCGGGCAGATAGTCTTCCTTGCTCCAGATTTCGACAGTTCTCTGATATCTTCTGTGACGAACTTTACAGACACGGTTCTGATATCAGCCCACGGGCTCATTTCCCCGAAAGTGACACCTATGTCTAGCTGGTAGTCTTGTACGAGAAAATCCCATCGCGTGCAAGCCACTATTGGATCGATAAGCACAGATAGTCAGGATGATGTTTTAGATTACTCACTTATCGCTCACTCTGAGCTGTTCTTCCATTCTCATCTCTTTTGAATGCTATCGCAATGCGTGGTCGGGCTTTCCAAACCACCAGACATGAACATTGTACGTGTATGGGCCAATTGGATGTTATACGTCTTTCATGACGTTCTTAAAGACATCATAGATTGCAAGAGAAGTATTGTGCACAGTCTTCGTGGGGTATTTGACCTTCGGCTGTTCTTGAAGACACACGATAATCGTCATCTGGCAGTGTACACCATCCAACCGCAGCTTAGCGTCATTCTGCAGTTTGTACTATTCCTCTGACAGCCTGTTTCGATGACAACCGTCAGCACATCTTCATTGTTTACTGTACATATTTGGCCTCCGTCTCCAACTTTCAATATTCTGCTGTGCTATAGGAGGATTCTCCAAATGCCTTCAGTTTGCGAGAAAGTTCTGGCTTATTGTTACGAATTAATTTATAATATTAAATAATCAAGTTGATAATACTAGCAGTAGCTTTCGTCGTTGACAATTTACGGACACAGGTTGTGGAGGCACTACTCCAGTCTGTGTCCGAGAACATTTATATGCAATTAGTCCTTACACGACAACTCTGTCACCGTAGTACCAAAATGTCCGCTTTTTTTAAAGAAAGCTTATCACAGCAATCATTTCATGACAGATTATATAACGGCGTTTCACTTAACAGTTCATTACGCTCAATCACTTAGCTTTGTCTACTTCGCGGAGGATTTATATATACCAAACAAGATATTTCGAAATTGCCGGGTCTGTAAAAACCTAACTCGGCGCAACTCGTTGGTATGGTCAAAGTCCATTCATCAGTGGCATGATCGTCCAATTTCGAATTAGGTTCCTCATTTGCCCCTATGCGAGTGCGCGAAATTAGCGAGATACTCGGATTCCGCCAATATATTTTCATGCAGAAACCTGACGAGTATGGCTTTCGTTCATAGCTGAGAAGGGTAAGGGGTAATCGCAAAGGAATCCGAATATCCCGATAAATACGAAACAATCGGGAGTGAGCCGAGCGCTATATTGGTGAGCTACATGGATAACGCCACGCTCGCCAGAGCCGGGTAAAGGACCTTTGATCGTACCACCTTCATTTGCCGGCGCAATTTTTAAGTGCCAAAAGCGTCCGGGTTCGCTCACTCGGCCATCGTCTGTAGCGTCTAGTCCCATTCTTTGTTCAACCAAAGGTCTTTTCTGCAGAATTTCTTGTGCCAATTGCACGCCTCCTACACGGAATATTTCGTCAGCGAAGTTCTGTTCGGTTTTCAACAACAGGGACGAAGTAGTTTACACGAAAATGTTTGTAATTTTTTATGTGGAGTCCTCGTGCTGCCATTCGTGGATAGTCGGCAGTTGACCCTCAAACATACTAACTCGCGTTCTTATTCAGGTCTTCAACGTACAACGTATCCCTCGCAGCGCCTACATACAGTGAAACTTACAGAAATATTAGCGATGCGTATATTCATCTGAGCATGCTCGAGAGGTTGTGGGCTGCCTGGTACGCGTATATGCAGAACGACGTGATTGCCACTGGTATGTTTTTCTTATGCCTCTGTAGCCGAAACGAGAGCGTATTACGCGTCGACGCAATTCCGTTGATGCGGTTCTCACTGCTCGGGGATTTGGTAAACTGACACATATTTCTTCTGTTTAGGTCTCATGACATTTGTCATCCACGAGGTTTTCTATTTCGGTCGTTGCATACCATGGTTGATTGTCGATTACATTCCTTATTTCCACAAATACAAGATTCAGCAAGGCAAGGTTAACAACTTGAAGGAACAGTGGCAATGCACCAGCGCGGTACTACTTTCGCACTTCACGGTTGAGCTTCCTCAAATTTGGCTGTTCCACCCTATATGCGCTTACTTCGGCTTGTCCCATGATGTTCCGTTCCCTAGCTTTCTCACAATGTTTTACCAAATCTCACTTTTCTTTTGCTTGGAGGACAGCTGGCACTATTGGAACCACCGTCTGCTTCACTATGGACCTTTCTACAAGTACATCCACAAGCAGCACCACCTGTACTCTGCGCCCTTCGGTCTTGCTGCCGAATATGCGTCGCCAATTGAAGTCATGATTCTTGGTCTCGGCACCATCGGCTCGCCAATCTTGTGGTGCGCCCTCACAAAGAACCTCCATATCTTCACTGTCTACATTTGGATCGTCCTCCGTCTCTTCCAGGCCGTTGATGCCCACTCTGGCTACGAGTTCCCTTGGTCTCTGCACCACTTCCTTCCCTTTTGGGCTGGCGCTGACCATCACGACGACCACCACCGATACTTCATAGGCAACTACTCTTCTTCCTTCAGATGGTGGGACTTTCTGTTGGACACTGAGGCCGGTCCTAAAGCGAAGGCTGAGCGTATTGCCCGACAGAAGGGTAAAGCTGAGAAGTCTGCTGCTGTCTCTAAGAAGGTCGACTAATCATAGGTGTTGTGCAGCTAGAGAATGAGACGCCGGTGATTAGCGGTGAGTATATATAAAGGAAGCGGAATGTTTCTGGTTTGGATTGGAATATCATATATTCTGGACTGCAGCGAATATAAAGCTTCGTATTCGCAAGTTTTTGTGAAATTTTGATTTAAGATAGGTTCTCTGTGTTCTTTTCCTTTATGGTTAAAAATGTAGACTTTACGATAGTTTGGAAGAATCGGTCAGACAGGGGGTTGCATTTTTCAATGTTTCTTAATACTCTAATAGTCATGTCAATTGTACCACTTATTCCACAACGGTTCGTCCGTACTTTTATGGTTTGTAAGCATATGTATGTTAGTTTAGTTTTGGAGCGATGCAGTTAAAGCTGTACTATAAACATTTAAGACCTTTCAAATCCCCCACAGTGTTATGTCATACCTCCATATTGATGTATCAAAAATGGCTAACAAGACAAACAGAACTTGATATCGCCAAACACTCATTTCTCTACTCACACTAACGTACAATACACATTGCAAACCGTTCTAAACATCTCCGTCCCCACTAATAGCCAGAACGACGTCTCCTGCCCTCCACATGTACCAAGTAAACAAACTCCTGTACGGCCTATATAAATCCGACTTTTCGACCATCTCTGCCTCGCTCATATACTTAAACTTCCCTTTCTTGCCCTTTGCGAGCTCTATATTCTTGCCATACCAGAGCGCCATGCCACGTTGAACTCCCAGATCACCAATCGAGAAGACATCTTGTCGCTTTAGCGCGAAAATTAGAAACATCTCGGCACTCCAAACGCCTAGGCCACGGATTTTCGTGAGCAGTTCAATGACCTGTTCGTCGGGTAGAGTCAGCAGAGCGTGTGGGTTTATTTCGCCAGTGTGAAATTTTGAAGCTAGATCAAGGATGTACCTATTTTTCCCAGGTCAATTATAAATCACAACTATAAAGAACTGCATAAGCTTACTCGGACTTTCTTTGAGAGAATCCAACAGTCCTCAATGTAGCTACATCTTTCTGCAATACCTCACCGGGAGTCGGAAATCGTTGCTTCTTACGTTCCGGATCAACATCCTCTGTATGTACATCACTTTCCCCATTAAACAACGCCAAAAACTTGCGTTTTATACTTCTAGCAGCGGCACCGCTAATCTGTTGCGAAATAATACTGGATCCAAGCGATTCAAAGGGATCGACAGGCAATTCGAGATTATGCTCGCTAAACATTTCACACGGATGCAATGCAGCCAATTCAGTGAATCTGGAATCAATGGACACCAGATGTGCAATCGCAGCTTCCAGAGCAAAATCTCTATTATATGCCTTTGGAATAATGAGCGTCGGAGTATTTGACAGAATTGTCGTAGTCGTCTTTATACTGGCAGTGGTAGACTCATCGGATAATCCTACCGTCGCTTGCAACAGTAACTGATCCGTAGTTACAGCTTCGTCGCCACCACTGTTTCCATCTAATTTCAGCTCCTCCTTAACAGTATTTCTAATTCGCCGTGAAGTCTTTTGCAATTCTGTAGTTTCAGTATTTGTCTTCTTTGCCGGTCTTTTCTTGTCAGCCGGCGTACTTGACGCTTTCCGTTTCGTAACCTTAAAGGACTTGGTAATCTGATCTATCTGAGTTACACTACTCGCTGAGACTTGCGCCGATGCAAGTAATGCCTTCGCAGCGTTATGAGCGCTGCGAGTTACACGAGCTGTTGCCATTTGAATAAATTCGATGTATATGATGCCAAAGCTGAGGTTACAGCCGGCGATCTGTGTTCCGAGAAAAATGTGATTCAAACGGCAGATAATATAAATATAAACAGCCCTTTCCTCTAAACTTACGAATTGACAAAATAAACAAAATTATAGACTTAAACGGCTGACATTTTCGGTGTCCTAATCTAAGTCTGGAGACAAAACTTACTCTCGTTTCCGAGCGAGCATATTTAGTCATCATTGATCATCTGCCATTTAAGATTTTCCACGAATCGGATAACGATATCAGTCCTGGCTTACACACTTGTGGCTTAGGGTTGTGCAAATAAATTCTGGGGTGAAGAAAAAACACACTCCGTACATCTGTTGTGAGAGTTGCACAGCGGCAGTGTTCGGTGAGAAAGAAGTTATTATCCATATTAAAATCGTAAAAGTATATTAAGTTCATGTACACACGCAGTTCCTCATGGTGAATAAACATGCCCGATACAAGAATTGTCAGTGTAGATTACTCTTCCTATTTGCTGTATCACTTTTGTACCGATCTATCCAGATAATAGCGACATTGACTTCATTACAATGCCACCATTAGCACACCGCCTTTAACGACGGTCCGACCAGCTTAACTCTCGCGACCCAATGGAAAATTCCACCCACCATTAAAAAGGATCCCGCAAACGCCATCATACCATTCCACCGCTTTTCGCTCGTCGCGTCTCCGATAATTGCGCCGCCAATCGGCACGCCGGCCAGCGACGTCAGACTGAGACAGAAAAACATCAATCCGACGCGCGTGCCGATATCCTGAATATTGCTGATCTGTGCAGTACATGCCGGAATCAACGCCACAAATGTGCCTGAGAAAAATCCATATAATACAGCGAATGCTATTTGAGAGCCAGTGTCCTGGGCTGGAATCCATAACGCGAGGGTCACGACGCCTGCTAAAAAGATGCCTACGGTGTTCATATTGTATTGACCGACTTTATCGGCCATGATGCCGGGTATAATACGGCCGAAAATACTGGCCGCGTTGAGGAACGAGACAAGGTAATTCGCCAAGTTCTCATCCATGCCGTGGAATATCGCGCTTGAGACGATGTATGTGAAAGGCAGCATAAATCCAACAAAGCCTAATGCAAATGCGGTCGCCAGGAGAACGTAATTGGTGTCTTTGAAATGGACCCAAAGATCACGCGGGTATAAAGGGATCCATTTTCCTCGCGGAGTCACGTTAGATGTGACCGTAAGGTTGGTAATAATCAACAAACCGAGGACGAGGAATCCGCATGCTCGCATCGTCCATCCGAATGTTGTTTGAACCGTTAAGCGACGAATGAGAATAGGAAAAACTATCCCGCCGAGGCTGGAACCGCTGGACATTATTCCAAGCGCTCTTGCGCGTTTCTTCTTGAACCAAGATGACACACTGCCGACGGATGCGTTAAATACGCACGCAGCACCCATAGAAGCAACAATTCCTTGGCACCTGTGCATCATGTTAGCAGCTCAGGTTCGCCTTCCTACCACAATGAAAGTGACTGGCTGTGTATACACTAAGATCGGACCATAGGTCTTACATATGGAGGTGAGCATAATGCCACCAACTTCTAACAGTGTTCCTGCAAGTAAAAGATACCGTGGCCCATAGGAATCAAACAACCGTCCAACAATCAGGCTGCCAGTGAATAAAATTAATGTTTGCAGCGATGAAATCCATGATACCGTGGTAGCAGAATATCCATTTAACTGGTGCTGTAGATAGTATTCTTGAAACACGCCGCAAGTGTTTAGCCATCCAAACGAGCAAAACTGTGAACAAAATGCCCCGACGACGCACAGCCACGCTTGACGACCTCCATCTGGAAAAGTTATAGCAGGAGCACTTGGTTCCACTTGCATGCCAAGAGTCTCCTCCGAAGCCTCGACTGATGAACCTAACGAACTCTTTACCTCGGACAACTTGTCCGGTGGGCCGACGACATAATCCTTCGTGTCTGGAACTTGCATGCCCACGTTGGCTACTAATGCAGGATCAACGTCAGTGTGTGGGTGGATTTCATTAGTGATCATTGAAGATGTCATATTCAAACAGATGTCGATAGAAGAATTAACAATATCTATTTTGTCGCCTACTACTCATTATGATTCTCGATCGCCCGTGTGCCTCGCGGAATAGAAGCCAATGTGACCTGTGTATACGGGTCAAGTGTTCAACACCCGAAGTACTTGTAGGAAATCTGTGGTACACAACTCTATTCAATAATTGCTAATTCTATTCCAAAAAATGGGCCCGTACTAGGGCTGTGTCGGATGCGGATCCGCCTAATTTGACCCAATCCGCCATCCGCCGTTTTGTCGAATAAATCCGCCTTCGTATCCGCCTTGATCGAATAAATCTGCTAATGATCCAACTAGCCAAATTAGGTTAGACAATTACTTTCATAGTTTAGCGCCAAAGATGCTTTATTGAGCAACTAAAATTCGTCTCTGGCTGCTAGGGACTATCTCGCCATTCCGGCATCTGAGGTATCGGTCGGGATGTTCAACTCCGGCCGAGATCTGCTTGGGATACGCCGACATTCCATGAAGGCGGAGACCACGAGGATGCTCATGCTCATGGTCGACGGATATAAAAACATGTGACGATGGTAGGCTCGGTTACCCGGGAGAGAGTGTGTGTGCTTTTTTTATAGTGCGTTATTCGTTACTTTGTGGTTGTGTTTTACGATCCGTTGACAAGAGTGTCTAGTTTCATTTAATTTCATTTCATTTCATTTCAATTCTTTTCTTTCAGATAGTAATTTTAGCTGAGTTAAAACCGCACAATCTTTAAGTACCTACGGGGCTTACCGGAGTCCTGACAATTACGAGGACTTTTAATCCATTTAAATCTCGAATACGAACCTCGAAATTCCATGGATAACTCATTCGAATAGTGCGACATAATAAATCCTTGCAGAAATCTAAGAGTTTCGAGAATATACACTTCTCAGCTACATTACAGTGAACCTTGGACATGACCTTAAATACTCCACATCGATCTTTCCTAATTAGGAAATTATCCGCCTTATCCGCCATCTTAAAATGCGGCAGATATTTATTCGGGGCGGATAATTTGACGGATATAATCCGCCATATCCGCCATCCGTCAACAGCCCTAGCCCGTACATAGCGGCAAGAGCGTTGACTAGGTGGGTTGCTTGAGCTAAATAAAATACTATTTTACATGCTCTTGAGGTAATCAAATCGCGCAAGGTGGGCAGTCGTATGGGACTATCTATGCAGCCCTAATCGTAATGATAATTTAGTCCGCTATAAGTGCATAACCATGTAGTACATCTAAAAGTACCTCAATGGTGGCCAACTGGAGCTGATTGAATAGAAACTACACGATGAGCCGAATTTATAAATTGGTTTTTGGCTTTATGCCAAACACAAGACAATGAAAGGTGATCTGGTTGCAATATATTTGTCGTACTAATAAGCCAGCCACGCGCATCAGGACCTCGCCCAGCTATGACATTCGCCCCATGTAGCGCCTAAAACTTGTAGTAATTGGTGATTTGATTACATTTATCCGGCGTCACGTTGCACTCCCGGCATCGGAACTCAGGTACCTTTCCGAGAGCATCATTTAGATAGGGTTTCTTCACCAACTGTGTAGACTGACTTTTACACTGACTTTCGTTCATCGCTTTCTAATCACCTCGCCGCATTGAATAATTGTCATATGTGCGGTAATTTCCAATTTCAATCCTTTTATTCGCCGGATAACACACACAATAAAGCAACCAATGCAATGAGTCTCAGTCATACTACACAACTCTATATACAAAACGCTTCATACAAACCTATCATGAGCAAATATTGCCAACTTTTACTTCGCCTTAAAGAACTCCCGCACATTCCTCAAGACGCTTCCGATCTTCATGTCAGTCGTCGGTCCAGTTGTCATCCGGTCTCTGATCCATTTTGGCAGTTTGTTTTGGATTCTTGCATTTCCAAACCGACTATCCACAAAGAGAATGACCGCATAATCTTTTGCGTGACGGATGCCACGACCAATACTCTGATTTACGGCCCGCATGCATACATTCTCGTAATACTCTCTAGACGCTCCATCTGCCGCTTGCCTGCAAGCGTTTTCGATTTCAACGATCTTCGACGGCGGAATCGCGGCTTCATCCGAATATTGATCTCTCAGTAACGCCAGCTCCCTCTGTTGAATCTCGTCGTATGTTATTCTTTCGACATATCTCCTCTTCGCAACCATATCTGCTGACTTAGCATTCGGAAACGGAAGTCCGACCATGATAATACCTCGAGCCAAATAATCCGAGAAGTTAATACCCTCTGACATTTTACCGCCAACAACGGCAAGTAATATCGCTCCTCCCGTCTTTAGCGGTTGCTGTACAGCTGACTTATCACTCAAAGCTTGCGCATACGATGACAGAATCGCCTCGACCTGCGCACTATCCCTAGGTTCCTGGAAAATCGTCTTGCGCTTGTTGATTTGATCCCAGAGCGTCATTGACGCGTTAGGTAACATCTTCTTCCAACAAAGGCATACTTCCTCCATATACTTGTAGCTAGGAAAGAAAACTACCATGCCATCAGGAATTACAAACATGAGATTGGCGATGGTACGACCAAGTTCTTGGCCCTATACATGGACCACATTAGTTTTGAGATCAATTCCTCATATTGTTAGACTTAACCTACGATCATGTCTATCCGCTGGCGGTCAAAAGTAAATGTCAGATCGGTCCCCGTGGGACCAGTAGCTATAGTCCACGCACCTAAATTTTCACCAGGAATGACGTGGTCGCAAGAAAGCGTCCGGATCCGCTCTATCGGCACATATGGAAATAGGTATCTCATATAATCACCAACCTGTGACAATATATTAGAAAAATCGATGTAAGTAGAATAATAAATGATGATACCGGCTCCATTGTGCCGCCAGCAAGAATGACACATCTGGCTTCCTCGACGATCGACTTGAAATGAAAACTTGGATCCAAGAGCAAATACTTCAGAAACCTATCGCCATTCACCTGCTCAAAGAATACCCTCCCTTCATTTGACGGATTCGTCAACGCCATCAAGAAGGACATAATTTTTGACAGGACTGGAACACTGGCAATTACTTTTTTCTTCTTCTGCTTGTTCTCCTTGTCATCAATGGTTGCTGACTGGACCAAGTGAGTCGCATAACTTTCGACTTTTCGAGCTAATTTAGATTTCTCGAGATAGTGTTCGATCTTAAAGATATTAATCGTATCCACCCCGTCTTTGAGCAGCACGTCATTCTGCGATACTTCTGCGCCGTTTGAACCTTTGAAGCCAACAAGGAACAGCTCGAGTACATTCAAGAGCTTAATAATCTGAGAGATGTAAACCTTGTTTCCGCCGTTCAATCGCTTCGAGAACTTCGCGAGATATGTCTCAACACAGGATTTAGATCTCACAATGTCTGAATATGAGATAGCCATAGAAAATAGAGACGTGATCGCATCCAAAAGATTGTGTGCTTCGTCAATAATAACAATTTGGTTCTTAAGAGATATTGACAAGGCTTTGCGGTAGCTGCTCTGTAGCAGAAGTGGATACGGTAGAGTGACAACCTCCGACATTTGCACTGCTCCGCGGCTAGCGTAGTACGGACAGACGTGCATGGAATTTCCAATTTCAGCCATATCTTCGATATCTCGGATGTCAGACTGAAACATTGATGTCAGCGTTTGCATATCATGTCAACCATATTGTTGGCTTACCAAGACGCGATCTCTAAAATCTCTACTTTTGACGCGATCGTCGACCTCCCGCGCATTCATCATATACGGACATTTCCTGTCGACAGGATTTTGCTGAAGCTCGGTACATTTATCGTTGATCGCGTTCAGATCTCTAAGTCGGGACACAGTTGGATGAATACATAGCTGCTTTCGTGACGATAATGGTACGTGTCGTAAATTAGATTCAGACTGGCAGAGCTCGGACGCAGGAAATTTCGGCAATCTAAGTTGTTGGACAAATTGGGTCAATTGTGAATGAGTGCGAGAGGCGTAAAATATCTGTGTTGTTAGGATTTGACATTGTCTAGGAATCAGCAGGTCCTCACCTTGACTTCCTCATCGAATTCGTCTTGTTCTTCATCTTCACGGTTATTTCCAGTTTGGCCGACCAGTCTGTGAAGATATTAGAACTACGTCACGCCAAGACCGTAGTGTTTCATACTTTTTGAGCAGCTCCTGGACTTCACTGGATACATTACTGATTTCCTTGCAGTTTGCACCAGATTTTGATTTAACATCTTCTAAATCGCTGTCCCAGTCGCCTACAATAAATTTGGTGCCCTCATCGTTGTTCGTATCTGCAGCTTTCTACGAACCGACAATCGTCAGAGATGGAAGATATTCTGCATGTTCATCAAACTTACCGCCTTTTTCAACGGGTTACGAGTTTCATTAGACAGCCCAAGCCAATTCTTTGTCCTCATATTTGTTTTCTCCCGTTTCTCTGTGTCTCTGACACGGCGTATACGTGCTTCAAGCTCTCTGTACTTCCGCAGCTTTTGCTCGTTCAGCGTCTTCTCGTGGTACTCCCTTACCCATGACGGTTCGGAATCGTCTTGATGAGTGCCTTGATATGAATTTAATCGAGAAAGCGACTGATGATCGCGCAACCATGTCATTGCGCCGCAGATAAGAGAGAGTGATTTTCCCTATCAGACCGCAATTAGTAACGTGCCATCCAGGATCAGACATGTCATCGGAGGTTTATTACCGTTCCTAGCATTGCACCTGTTAATACGCCCATATTCAAAGAAGACGCGTGATAAACTCACCAGTAGGGCTCTCGAGGATCCCAATCTTGCCTTCTTCGATCGTGTCATACAACGCGTTCATAAAATCAAGCTGAATCTTATATGGCGTGTAAGGGTGGTGAAAGTCCCTCTCAGGACTGTCTATCCTCGATTCCGACATAATTCGTCTCTGTTAAGCGAGATAAATTCTAAGATCAGGTGTAGTTGTCGTTGCGGGTGTGATGACTGCTATATGGAGAAGCTACATGATCCAATTTTGTGAGACTGTGCATCATTCAGACAGCGCTGAAGCCTAGCGAATGTAGATATCCAGTCTTCTGGTAAAACAAAAAACTAACTGCTTATGGACTTAACATGAGATTCGATTAGGTTTCTAAATCAATAATAGTATAAACGCGGAATTGTCGCGTCCAGTTTCATGGGATTGTCTGTCGCGTAACCCAGAACTCACCAGACTTTCGCGCTCCGAGATTAGATTTTCGAACTGGAAAAAAAACAACACTTCCTTCCACCTCCTCATCGTCATCACCAATTACACAACACACCCATCACTTATGCCCTCCCATTTTGACAGAACATATTCGATTTAGTTATTACTATTATTATTATTATTAGCTAAGATAGTATACAAGATCCATAATGTCCCTTTTCGGGTCAACAACTACAAGTACTATCGGTACCGCTACGTCAACAGGCTCGGCCGCAGAATTGTCCGGCGATCGGGTCCTCACAACGCCGCCCGAAGACTCCGTCTCTGACCTGTCATTTTCACCACAAGCAGAATTTCTTGCAGTCAGTTCTTGGGATAAAAAAGTTCGGATCTACGAATTAGCGGCGAATGGTGATTCACAAGGGAAGGCGTTATACGAACACCAAGGTCCCGTTTTAAGCGTACATTGGTCCAAGGTACGGTTCGCGCACTCCAAATGCATGAGAAGTTTCGGTCGTCAAGACGATGATAAGCTAACTCTTGGCTAGGACGGCACAAAGGTTGTTTCCGGAGGAACAGATAAGGCTGGAAGATTGTTTGATCTTCAGTCGGGTCAGTCAACACAGATTGCAGCTCACGACGCAGCAATTCGCTCTGTGCGTTTTGTGGACGCAGGAAATGCCGGTCAGCAAATTGTAGCCACAGGTTCATGGGACAAAACGCTGAAGTACTGGGATTTGCGAACGCCAAATCCCGTGTCTACAGTGCAGTTACCAGAACGAGTATACACTATGGATGTGCAGCAAAAGTTATTAGTTGTCGGAACTGCGGAGAGGCATATTTGCATATTTGACTTATCAAATCCGGGAACTATTTTTAAGACAATTCAGAGTCAGTTGAAGATGCAGACGAGAGTTATTAGCTGCTATCCGGCTGGCAACGGATTTGCTGTCGGTAGTATCGAGGGACGATGTGCGATTCAATATGTCGAAGATAGAGAACAACAGTATGTCGTGTGCTGTATACCGTTGTGTAGGACAGGAGACTAATATTTTCATTAGAAAATTGGGATTTTCATTCAAATGTCACCGAGACAACGCTCCACCAGGTCCGCGTGCCGAAGCAAATGTTTATGCAGTGAACGCGATTTCGTTCCATCCACAGTACGGCACATTCTCAACCGCTGGCGCGGACGGGTCATTTCACTTCTGGGATAAGGATTCAAAGCACCGACTTAAGGGCTACAGTGCCCTTGGCGCAACTATACCAAGCACAGCGTTCAACAGAAACGGAACGATATTTGCATATGCGCTTAGTTACGATTGGAGTAAAGTAAGTTCAGCTGTTGGTATCTGGTTAATTTTGTCGGCTAATTTAACACAGGGCTATCAATTCAACAAGGCGGACTATCCGAACGTGGTTAAACTACACCCGACAAGGGACGACGAGGTGAAACCTCGTCCGCTTAAGAAGCGATGAACTTTCGATGAAATAAAGCTAGCAACATAGATCTACACGAAGCTACTTTAGGGTCAGGCTTAAATATGTCCTGGCTCGTTTTATTGCCGCTACAAAATTTGCGGTTAAGTTAAACTGTGTACTATATTACATGAAAAATAGTGAAGGCCATCCATTGATGAATGTGATCCAATAGTTATAATTAATTTTATCCGCCAAATGTATGCAATAATGATACCTATACATGACCCTCCCAAATCCCAAAAACACCTTGACAACACATGCAAATCATACATATGTGATTGCACAGATTATACATAATCCAATTCCCCACTAACAAGAAGGCTTCATACATGCTGGAGCCGTATACTATCAATCAAATCGTTAGAGTTTCCAATCACGAACTCTGTGATTGTTGCGGATGTTGCTTCTTGCCATATTTCGGTTGGCGCTCATATGCGTTTGGCTTCGATTGTCCGGCTTTCCGTCGGTTTCGATGTGAGTGCGAATGGGAATGCGAGTGGCTGTGCTCGCGCCCTTCGGCACACTCATGGTGTCCACTTTTTGAATCTCCGTCATTGTCACTGTCAGATCCACTACTGCTCTCGCCGTCAGAAGACGAGCTCTCGTCTGACGAACTTTCGTCAAACGCGCGCTGTTTGTGAAAGATACAGCAGACTAAAATACGAGTCAGTAGATATTCTCCCGATAATACTGAACACAACCGACATACTCTTCGACTTCTTCTTCCCCATCCCCTCATTGTCTATCACATCGTCACCCCACCTCACTCGTCTGTCCGCAATAGGCCCGCCACGCAAGCGCAGCGTTCCAACGACAACAACTTCCTCCGCCGCATTCGAACTTGTGGGCTCAATAGTCCCGTTATCCTGTTCAAGATACCTACCGGTCTCTCCTATAACAACTGAAGGTCCCATTGTTGGCCGCGCAGCTTGCAGCTGTCGTTGCATGGAGTAATATTGTCTATGGAATGGCGATCGGACGGTTCTCGGCCGGAATGTTCACAACGTGGCGGTAGTCCGAGAATATCCAATTATGTCAAGGTTCGATATCTCTCGTATAAAACAGACAACTTCTGTAAGAGAGATGTGAGAAAAATAACGTGGCTCACTATAAAATGCTCGGCAATAAACGACTGTCACATCGAGTTAAACCTAGGCAGTTAAGCGCAACCTCATTCTTGTGCACTCAGGTGATACGAAGACCTACCCTAATCCGGTGCGGCTTGCCACCCATTAGTTACCCGGCTGGTTTTGAGATCGGTCACTGAAGTTCGGTAAATAGTGAAATGGTAACCTGATTCGATAAATCGAGTCTAATGAATATGGCAATGCACAAAGTCCCAGAATATAACATATACATTGGAACGTTGTTCGCCCTACAAGGTCAGAAAGCGCTCGCTGATGCTGGTGTCACGCACGTGTTGTCGGCCTTGATGGGTAAAATTGAACTGAGGCTGGTATCCTCGTTCAAGCATATGCACATTCAGGTTGAAGACGACGACGATGAGGATATGTTACAGTATTTTAATCAGAGTAATGAATTTATAGCGGAGGCGCTATCTAGTGGAGGAACGATTTTGGTGCACTGGTGAGTTTGGCCTTGATGAACGTTTGTGGTCGATGCTGATCAGATCTAGCATCGCGGGTATATCACGCAGCTCAACACTTGTTATTGCATATATCATGCAAGATCGACGGATCTCGCTTGAAGAGGCATGGTCGTTAGTACAAGAGGGTCGACCAATCGCTTGTCCAAATGACTCGTTCAAAGAGCAGCTTGCCATATACGAGCAAGACGAGTTTGCAGTGTCCGAGTCGAGTCCAGGCTATAGAAGGTGGAAACTAAAGAAACAGGCAGAACTGGCCACTGGTATGATATATTTATATTTTTAACCGGATAAGTGACCCGGGGATCCTCTAATCGAGACCTGATAGCATCTGGCACCGCTCCATTGCCAAAGATATATTCTGAAGAGAAGGCGACAGGAAACTCGACCGTAGAGCTACGATGTAAGAGATGCAGGTAAGCGATCGTATATTGCGACTCAAAATTCGTTCTGACTGATGTAGACTTTAGATGTCCTCTAGCACAATCCTCGGCAATAATACCGCATTTGCCGCCGTCAGCATCTTCCAAATACGACGCGAGCTACAAGTCTAAGATCGGTAAGGCGATGGTATCAGTGCTAGCACCAGCTTGTATGCATTACTTCCTAGATCCCGTGCGATGGATGCAGCCTGAACTGGAAAAGGGAGAGCTGGACGGCAAATTTGACTGCCCAAAGTGTCAAACGAAAATCGGAAGTTATCGATGGCAAGGTATGCAATGCACATGTGGAGCTTGGGTCACCCCGGGAATATCGATTCAGCGTGGACGGGCAGATGAAATCCGGAAGTTCGTCGCGAAGGCGTAAATGACAAGACTTGCATTGAGTTGTTAGAAATGATGGCCCTACTATACATATCAATTGTATCATAATTGATCAATGCAAAATATAAATTTACATGTTTCTGTTTCTTCCATAACTCCTTACTCCTCTGCCTCTACATTATCATTCTTAATAGATCCAGGCTCCTGAGTAGGCACCGATGGAAAAGCACCCGGTTTTCGCAGTAGTTCAGTTGTTCTCTTTGAGCGCTGGACGTTTCGGTAGTTATTTAACCGCATCGCATAGATGTCCTTGTTCAAATTAAATATCCTCTGCTCGGCGTCCGCCTTCTTAGTAGCATCTTCCTTCTTATCTTCCAGCTTGGTTAGCTGTTCCTTATGTTCCTGCTTTTCCCGTCGATCCGCACTTCTTTCATCATCCTCATCTTTGTTCTTTTCTGTTGCTTTCTCTTCCTTACGCTGCTTTCCCCGCTTCTCGCGCGCCTTCTTTTTATCTTTAAGATGATCTTCCCATTCTTTCTTGACCTTCTCTATCTCTTTCTCTAACTCCTCCTTTCTCTTCTTCGCTGCTTCGGCGGCAGCATTGATGACTGGTGTCACGAAACCTCTATCTTGCAAATGCGCTTGGCATGTGTAAAAGAAATCTGTCTGTTTGATGTGAGACCCTGCCTCGTTCTTCACATTCCTGGGCCCATGTGGAACGCCATAGAATACAAGCAAGTTCATTCAACATACCTTGCCGTCTTCGGATACTAGCACGACTGCCGTCGGTTTGTAACATATAACGCATGGCTTTTGAGACGTTTCTGCCACTCGTCGAAGATGGTATATGTTCTTGAAAGGTGGGGCTGACATTTACTTCCGTCGCGTAACTCAATTCGTGATGGTCTGATGGAAGTCGTAAATTTGTAACGTGCTATCGTTGGGTACAACCGAGGCGACCAATTGTCGTAGCCGATCCTCTGATGGGAAAGTACGCAGCGTGTGGGAGCTGGGAGGTTGGCCCGTCACATCCTAAGACGAGATAGCATCATAAGGTTTGGATGTTCGCGCAGACCACAACCATGTCACAGTTGTCACCGACGGATCACTCAAAAACAACCCGCGCCGCGCGGACACAATTTTTACTCTCCGAAGGCAACCAACGATCAGTATTAGTCACTCTGTTCCTAGTGTTTGTGCCCTGAGCCCGACTTTTCGTCATATATATATATAATATAATACATCAGAAAATACTGTTTGCATTAACAATTATTTTGCTTGAAGGGAAATAATCGGAATTATGTCTACCTTTGGAAAAGTCTTTCGTATGTTTACTATTCCACGGAAGTGATGAGGAGTGAAAGCTTACGAACAATAATAGGTGTCACGACTTATGGCGAGTCTCACTGCAAATCAGTGGGCTGCATTGTCGACGGATGCCCACCTGGAATGCAACTTCAAGAGGCAGATATCCAAGTGCAACTAAGCAGACGGCGACCAGGTCAAAGCAAGTTGACGACTCCGGTACGTCGACGTTATCGCACATGTGCATCTCGACATTCATTGCTAACCTGACCTGATAGAGAAACGAGAAGGATCTAGTCAAGATCCAGTCTGGCACTGAGTTTGGAGTGACGCTGGGAACTCCCATCGGCATGCTCGTGGCCAACGAGGACCAGCGACCGAACGATTACTCCGACATGAACAACTACCCCCGCCCGTCGCACGCTGACTTCACGTATCTCGAGAAATACGGTGTGAAGGCATCAAGTGGCGGCGGACGTAGCAGCGCGCGCGAGACTATCGGTCGTGTAGCGGCGGGCTCGATCGCAGAGAAGTATCTCAAGGAAGCGTATGGCGTTGAGATTGTCGCGTTCGTTTCGGCCGTCGGAGACGTTTCGATTGATAGGGACCCGTCGAATCCAGAGTTCCACAACCTCTTGAACACGATCACGCGAGAGCAGGTCGACGCGGCAGTGCCTGTGCGGTGTCCCGTGGAATCCGCCGCGAAGGACATGATCGCGCTCGTGGAGAAGTACAAAGCCGAGCAGGATTCCATTGGTGGGGTTGTCACCTGCGTCATTAGAAACGCGCCGTCCGGACTCGGTGAACCTGTGTTTGACAAGCTCGAGGCCGAGCTCGCACACGCAATGCTATCTATTCCTGCCACCAAGGGTTTCGAAATTGGATCTGGATTCTCAGGCATCAAGATCCCGGGCTCGAAGCACAACGATCCGTTCTACAAGGACGAGACGACCGGCAAGTTCAGAACGAGGACGAACAATTCAGGAGGTGTCCAAGGTGGTATCGCAAACGGCGAAAACATCTATTTCAGCGTGGCTTTCAAGCCTCCTGCGACAATTTCCCAGCCACAGGAGACAGCGGCGTACGACGGCAGTGACGGTGTGCTTGCCGCGAAGGGTCGTCATGATCCTAACGTCGTGCCGAGAGCTGTTCCGATCGTGGAATCAATGGCGAGTTTGGTTCTGATGGACGCGTTGATGTTACAGCTGGCTAGAAGTGCGAGCCGAGAGAGGCTGCCGAAGTTGAATGGAAGTGCGTGAAATGCGTTGCTAGTGTAGAGTATATAAACATGTGTAATTGGTTTAAATGATGACACAAAAAAGTGCGAAAATTTTATTGACTACATATATCCCAATATTGCAAAAAAAATGATACCGTGAAACTCAATGTTATAATGGAAAATTCTTTCCCTCCATCTTCTCGTTTCCTACAAGCCATCGCGTCTTCGATGATGTTGGGTTTAATCGCGATAATGATGAATCTGACTTTTCCTTGGTATTTATTATATCAGATTCGCTCACGTCATCGTCCGGATTGGTGATTCTCAACTTGCCGCGACGCGTTGTGCTGACCAAAACCTGCACCTCCCTGTCCTTAAACAACTCGTAAATATCGTCATCATTCTCCACCTCAGTCGTAGGTGGCTCATCGCCGCCGTCCGCACTGATGACACCCAGTCCAAGCGAATGAGCGCCACTACTCCGTCGTCGGAACCCTTGCGGACCCCCTGTCCGACGGTCGCCGGTACTTCTACTATCACTAGTCAACTTCGGTCCGTTTGTCCATTTCGATGACCGACGAAGCGATGTGAAACTGCGTAGGCTGCGCCGACCTATTCCAAAAAATGTCGACTCAGAATTCTTATCGTGGCCCGAGTCGTCGCCGAATGTTAGACCGTTCCCCGGTGCTGACACCGCGCTATGTAGCGATGTATCAGCTGGGGGATCCGCAAGCGCAGATCCGTTGGTGTCATCATTGTTGAGTGGGCCGAATATATCGGAATACTTCTTAATCCAGGACTTTCGCCGCTCTCTCCAGGTATTTACCGAGCCCATATCACTCGCACCGTCGCTTGCTGACAGCTTCCTGTTGTAGCTACTCGGCATGAGAAAGAAGCCTTGGTTGGATTCCGGGGTAAGCGGTCCGAGCGGCCGTGATCGTCTGCGCCGTTTGTACACAAATGTGAATATGGTGAAAAGCAGCACAATTGCTGCGATGGTGGTGCTTGTCGAGATCGCAGCTATCGATCCACTTGACAACTGATCGTGTGAAGATGACGACGACTGGGATGTGGCGGTAGTTGCCGTCATTACAGATTGTGTGACACTTGAGAGATATGACCAACTAGATACGTTAAGCAGCACTGCTTCTGGCTCGGCGTCAGTCGTTATTCCGAGCATGATATCACCAGGTAGCATGACGGCACCCTGTAGTGTAGGAAAATTGTTCCTATTGGGTGTAACCCAGGACCAGGCACCATCGCCATCCGATAACTCAAGCACTAACAACGTCGGATCCGCATCTCTCCCATCAACAAATCCTCCACTGATCACCACTTTAGTGCCAGCTTCGTTCATGACGAGAATGGGGTCGGTCCGGCTGTCCACTGACGTGCTATTTTGGACCGTCTTGTAGGACCATGAAGAAGCCTCCCATACTGCAAGCTGGTTCATTCCAATCCATCCAGCTGCTGCTCTACCGCCGAATAGAATAGTGGCCTGGTCAGTTGTTATAGCTGACGCGTCGCGAAGGGCAACAGGCGGGTTCGCATTGGACGGCTCTGTGAACTTGTACGTGTCGAGGTCGAACGCAGAGAGAGTGTTGTAGTATTCGATCGAGTTTGTCGAAGAATCACTGCAATAGCCGCCAAAAGAGTAAATGAGAGATAGTGAGCTTGTGTCTCTGAACAAGACAGAGCCAGCACGATAACTGGGCCCGTTGGTAACCGAAAGGTTTGTCCAGGCATTTGACTGGTTGTCAAACGTCGCAACTTGGATGGTAGACCCACAGGTACCATAGAATGCGTATATGATGTTGTCATGACCGAGAATTATGGACGCGTTGGAAGGTGGGGTTGAGAGCTGGACAATGCTGCCGTCGGAGAGGTTGTCAAGTAACGTCGAGTTTGAGGGCGATACACCATCCGAAATGATGGCTTTGTAGAAAGAGTTGTCGGTAGTCTGGATATAGTAGCCGCCGCTCGACACGTGGAACGAATTTGTAGAAGAGCTAGATACCCTGGGAATGGATGACAGCCTGAGAACCACCGCTAAGACCAGGACCGAAAGCTGCCTCCGCGGGTGAGGTCGAGTTCGAACCATACTGCAGTGTCAGCGCCACCAGAGTGGAGGTCAGACTGACGGTGCAATCGCTGTAATGTGAACTGAGACTTAGACGGGCGAGCCGCTGAGCTGTTCGGAATAATGCTGTGGTAGTCGTCGGCATACGCGCACTTATGCCGATTAGGGCAGCTGGTAAACAGCCAAGCCAGGGACACCAAGAAACAACCTTGTCCGTCGAGCGGTTTAGGGCTGGCGTTGGGAGACAGCGAGAGCATTCTCGAAGTATCTTGGATACCGGGTAAGGCTCAGGTCTGCGCGGCGACAGCGGGAGGTTTATGCAAATGAACCGAGGAATGCTGTTGAAACCGGGCTGCTTCGACGTCATAGAACCCGTCGGCTGCTGGCACATGCACACACAACCGGGGGACTTCGTGGCATAGAACAAAGACTGACAACTTGCGATGCGACCAAAAAGCATGCTGGCAGACGCACACTTTCGGAGTCGACAAGGCGTCTACTGAATAAGAATATAACAGAAAATAAGTCCTACTAGACTGCGCGGTTGCGATCTCGTGTCTCCCCATCAAATAACCCTTGTGTCGTATGCACGATATATTGGCTGGTGGTCGCGTAAAGTTGCCTCTGCGTGCAGTCCACCACGTGTCTCCAAGCGCCAAAATGTGGTCATCCACCAGGTATTCGATGCAACTCCCGATGGCTATAAGGCTGCTGCTGTCTTGTCGGCACTATGAGTTCTCGCCAAAACCGAAAGACGCCTTATCTCAGCCAGGGACATGTCGCAAAAAGACAGACCCCGGCTAAGTCTGACGGAGGGGCGCTGCAATTTCATTAAATGAAGCGATGAGGTCATAAAAATGTTGCGCTAGACCTAATACGGCTAATAATGTGCCGCATAAGGTCTGGTATGCTGCGGCGCCCATGAGGACTGCGCACAAGCCTGAGCCAGCTTTCCTGCGCCCGGCAGACTGAAACGTGAACCGACCGCCGGAGCTCTTGAACCAGATCGCCTCTCGTGTGTCGCACAAATTAGCCCTAACCGCTATGCGACTCGGCGTAGGCTGGTTACAGAATTTGCACATACTGCCGCTTCCAGGCTGCGTGTCGCATGTCGCATGTCGCCCGTCGCACATCGCACTCTTCTCACGCACTAACGCTCTCGCGACCACTCTCCTCTTCTTCCCCTCCTGCTTTCTCTGCTATTACTGCTGCCCACTTGCCCGCCTCCCCTGCTCCATCCTGCCGGCCGGCCCTGCGCTTTTCGGCTTTCAGATGCACTTTCTGCCACTGCTCCGCTCGATCAGGGATCGATCCTCGGCGTCGGCCCATCCCGCCGAGTCGTCCAAAGGCGCCCCCGTGGTGTCGCACGCTGCAATCTCCCCATCCTCCTCTTCGTCCGCGTCGTCTTCGTCCGCGAATTCGACCTCGACCACGTCTTCCGCCTCGTCTCCGTCCACTCCGACCAGCGCACATGTTCTGAATGCTGCAGCGGCATCGCTTCGGGGTTCCATGCATCCAAACTCCAACCAAGTCGCAGGCGACAGCGATCCAGCGTCCTCGTCCTCGACCATCAACACGCCCTACGCAATCAATCCTATCTCGCGGCCGAACATATACTGCTCCTTTTCTTCATCTTCTTCCACATCTTCTCTCGTCAATGCCGCCCAGGAGCTCACCATAGTATCCACTCCGGCATCCACCACTTCCACAACATCTGCCTCTCTTGCCCAGACACCGACAGCGTCCGCGCCCTTGCTCACATCACTTGTCAAAGAAACTCACTACGTCAACCTTGACTATGACCCAATAAGTGGCCGAAAAATGCTCAACACTTACGAGATCATACATGAAATTGGCAGAGGGCAGCACGGAAAAGTCAAGCTTGGCCGTGATCTTACTACCGGTGAATTCGTGGTACGCAGAGAGTCTGTACTCGTTAAGCGATTCTGCAATTAACTGACCATATTTCTAGGCAATGAAGATAATGAACAGGACTGGCCGCCCGCGATTGGGCCGGTCTCTGCGCCAAGGTTCGACACAGGAAGAGAAGATTCGACGAGAGATTGCCATCCTTAAGAAATGCAACCACCCACACATTGTACGACTGCGAGAGGTTCTAGACGATGCTTCGAGCAAAAAGATCTTCCTAGTTTTCGAGTATGTCGAACTTGGCGAAATCACATGGCAAAATGATGACGGCACGCCTGCAATGACCATGGACTATTCCCGCAGCATATTCCGTGACGTGGTTCTCGGTTTGGAGTATCTGCATTACAAGGGCATTATCCACCGTGACATCAAGCCCGCAAACTTGCTCATGACCAAAGAGGGAGTGGTGAAGATTAGTGACTTTGGTGTTAGTTTTATTTCAGGATTGAGTGGAGAAGACGACGAGCTTGAGCTCGCTAAGACCGCCGGTACACCCGCATTTTTTGCGCCTGAGCTGTGTTACAACGATCCCGACCTGCCACGGCCGCAAATAACGAATAAAATCGACATATGGGCTTTAGGAGTCACATTGTTCTGTTTATTATATGGCCGATGTCCTTTCACTGCAGACAACGAGTTCGAGCTCTTCAATGTAATAGCTACAGATCCGCTCCTGTTTCCAGAGGCTCCTAATGTACCAGAATCGGCAAAAAATCTCTTGCGAAATCTTTTAGAGAAGGATCCGGAAAAGCGAATGTCAATTGCTGAGATAAAGCGCGATCCGTGGGTGCTAGAGGGTCTAAATCCATCCCAGAAGGAAAAGTTTTTATCAGAAGAACTTCTGTCTCGATAAATCTCTACGAGATGATATGTCCTCATAGACATTCGGTGGTATATAGTGTCCTTGTTTCACGGGGCTCTCGTTTAGTCACAGCACATTTTGGTTTCGGTAGGTTGGTTGGATTTCGGTCAAGGGTACATATTTTATTGGCATATCATCGTATATATCGGCATATAGTATAATGAGGGTTACAGTATATTGTTGTCGAGCGGTTGCAGGTTCGGATTCTAGTTTTATCGCCACCCAAGAAAAGGAAGAAAAAGAAACCGATTTCCGGGTGGTATGGCTTTGGTCGTTGGTTTAGTTCTATAAATATTTCATATGTGATGTCATTTTGGTTTGATATAGAACTTTACATATACATATTTTTTTGCTTTCTTAATCTGATGACGGCAGTTCCATGTTGTTGCCCTATGTGATATGCTTATTTTGTGTATAGATATTCTTTTGTAACGGCGTGGTATGACTTACGCATGTGTCTCTCTCGTTTACGTTTGACTCATTTACCTTGCTGATGGCGTTTTACTTTTTGATTGCAACAGATTGATGTAATGGTATAATATACGTATGACTTATGACCAAGGTGAGCCATTGAGGATTGCCGTGATCGACTTCCATGTATAGAATAACTCATGCGTATAAATTGCACGTAACCTTGACAACAACGCCTCGTACGCCCATGCTAAAGACAAAATATTTACATACCATGGCCAGCTTTTCTTTTACCTCATTTGATATCGATATAATGTGATTTATCTTCCAACCACATTCGTTCCTGCTCAAGGTACCACTCAGGAAGCGATTCAGCTGGAAATAGCGACATGTCATATTGCCCTCCCGCGTCGTCCGGCTCTTCGCCAGTGCCACCACGAGCAGAAGTTTCTATAACAAGGCCGTCTCTCTTCACCACCTGAATCGTTTCGCCGACATTCTCCGTGGCATCAAGCAATCGGTATCTCGGAATCGAAAACTTTCTCAAATCAACTAATTCGATGTATAATTCGTATAAATATTGTGACCGGTCGAATGACATTTCGCGGTATTCGTTGATAATTGAGGATAAATTCCAATGCTGCAGCTTTCGTAACACGCCGATAAATGTACAGGATCTATACCCATGACCGGTGTTAGTAATTGCCAACATGAGACGGGAGAGGAAAATTCATGTTTGCATACAAATCGATAATTAGGAGTGGGTAATATCTCGTGTTGAGTACGTATGACAGACTTCTTTGCACGACGGCATCAGGCAGCAATTTCCATTCTTCCTCCGAGATTTTCCATGCCGGAAGTTGCATGTGTGTCTATCGTTCAAGTCAGCATTCGATCATGGTTCAAGTTCGACGAATGCATACGATTTTGATGTTATGCTCCCGGGCGAAAAGCTCAACCGCCGGCGACGGCTTTTCTTTACCTATTGACAGAATTGTATTGAGCGACAGCGTCTGCAGGAACGGGAAATTGAGCGGGTCGATTTCCGTACATCGATCTATTGCCCGATTAGCATATACCCATATTGGTGGTCACAGCACGCACAATAAACGGAAGACTTACAGATATTCTCTTCCACAATGCCAAATAACTCAGGCGGGGCGAGCATTGTTATGAGTTCGCGCTCGTGGGCCGGTAAACCGAGCCCCTGATTAATAAAGAATCTATATCGCTGGTATGTTGCCCGCTGTGTATTCGACGAGAGCTTCTTTTACAGTTATCCTTAGAATTTAGAGCTCTGGCTAACAATTGACTCCACCGGCCTTGGTTCAACTCATTGTGGTCGGCATATTACACTGAAATAAACCGAACTGACGTCACGATTGGTTCAATAAAGGAGCAACAACTATCAAACCCTACTTTCTATCGATCATAGGGCTTTGCACGAAGCTGTGACAAACTAATTTTTCACAGTCTCTAAAACTTCTTTCCTTTTTTTTTTCTTCTTCAAAGAGTCTTCTCGCTCAAAAAATTGCATTCGAAGCTTACTACCAAAAGCATGCAAGAGAGGGATGGATTTATTCATTCTTTCTTTTGCATGCTTTTTATATGCTTTGGGGAAAGGTAGTTCCTTTGCCTTGACGGTTTGATTCAGCAGGCTAACATGAATATAGTCTCCGGTCAATCGGGTTGTCTCAATGAGATAAAAAGTGGAAACGCACCGACTTAAAACTCCGGTCGTAATTCGAATCTAACGTTTTCCTGGCCGTCGCAACGGCTCACGATACTTTGGCTCCTCCAAAGCAGAGATGTTGCGGCATGTATGGCTGTTTGGCAAAACTGTCTGGATGTTCGTTGTCCCGCCAAATGCAGTCCTTCGGGTCTGTGTTTGTTCGACGCTGTTGAATTTCGCCTTTGTAGTGCGACCACGGGTTGGTAATTCCTGGGTCTCGCTGCGTGGCGAACCCCGGGGGTATCACATTCGTTTGGTAATCATAGTTATGCAATTCAAATCGACGTTTGTCTTCGTTTCTTGGAGACATTGTGTTCGGTTAGAACCCAATGGAGCTTATTCTTGAAGCGAGGAGACTTCTTTCCTTTTTTTAGAGTTCCGAGTGGCTTGAATCTCGCGTGTTGTGAGAACATCCGCGGATTGGAAGTTGGTATAGTCGAATATACCGGACTCGCACCTCCCAGAAAGAATGTCTTTTTGCTTTTTGTGATTTCTCCTGAATTGTTTGTGGTTATCTCTGTTATACGTGCCAAAAGATGTTTTTCCTCAATTTTCTTTAATATGATGAGACATTATTGCAAACATAGAGTCAAGCTCCAAGAGATTCTATATCTCAAAGACGAGAGTTGCATAATTCACTCTGATTTCTTATCCTCCCTATTTATTTTTATTTGCTGCAATATATTATATTGGAAGTTATATTAAGAATTCGAATCATTAAAATAATGAATAGTATACAAAAGGCTTCATAGCATCCGTTGTGACCATTCTGGCTTCACATCTAACATAATCATTCAATGACTTATACAGCGAACATATCCACAAAACCTAAATGATTAATCATGCAACATGCGCAATAATCAAACGTTGAATTAACTCCCAGCTGTATAACAACCACCTGAAGAATTGCCGTGGGTACAAGGCATCATATATATATATAAAATCACGGGCAACGCGTAAGTTAATGTAATACAATTATAAAACGTAATAAAGTAGAGCGAATAATTGCACCAAGGAGTAATCATATACCGTCATTCCACGCGTTTCATGTGTCTTAATATTGACTGCACTTGCAGCCATATCGCCAACAATAGCGATTCTCTATCCTTATCGCTAGCCAAAATACAGCGAATTGTAAACTACTTATTCAGTCTTCCAATGCCTAGTTAACGAGTCCCCCCGCGACTCTTTGCCGTATATAGTCTCAGACGCATATAATCCTAGCGTGACGGCGCAATTGACCCACGACCACAGCTGCCAGCTCTCGACCTCCAGTCCCATCAAGTTCGTCGTCTTGGATAAGTACCCGAAATGCTGCATCAATAAATGGGAATACACCGCGATCAGCACAACAGGCATGTACGCCGTAACAAAAGGCGTAAAGCCCGTACTTTTGCCGTCAAACTCGTCGTCATTGTCTAAGATCGCCGAGTCCTCATGATTCGCAGCAGTATGATTGGTATGGTTGTTGCGACGAAGCGAGGGCCTTTGCTCTTTACCGACCGGTTCTCGCAGCGCAGGTATAATAAGAGTCGTCGCAAACAGAACTAGTAGGCGGTACGCCAGCGAGACGACTATGGAGGGCGTGATGGTCGACATGGCGGCCAAAATGAAGTCGAATGTGGTGGAGAAACTGCCTGGAACTGTCGACGCCAGCGAAGACACAATTGTTGCGTAACTTTCCACGATTATTGGAGGGAAAGGGGGGAATGCTGGCTTTGCAAGTGCCTCGACATCCGGGTGTGTCGGCTGGAAATCAGTAAATGTTTCGTACAGGCTAAGATCCATTAGTTAGTTACCAATGCGCAAATCTCTCGACACAATTTAGCATACCAATAAACTATATACGCAAATAATAAACTTGATTCGATTAGATTACCCTTCTTAGATACGATTCCATATCCGCCCAGGAACGTAGTACATGTCAGTACAACGCCGATCAAAGTCGCGTTCCCCATTCCGATGGTAATTGGGAATGTGTATATTCTGTAAAGATAATAGAATGTACCGGATATTATACTGCCAGAGGCAACTAAAAAGACGATCTGCAAACGTCAGTGATGTTACTGACACCAAGGGATTAAACGAGGTACCTACCGTCCATAAATCAGAATTCCGTTTTACAAGCCACCTGCTGATCTGACCTGTTGCCTGGATCACAAGCAGCGTGCAGAACCCTTCCAGTATTGTAAATCCCGCGGTCGAATTCTGTAAGAAAAACTGCCATGGCACAAGAATCCGGTTCCACATAGGAAATGTGTGTTTGGGATCAGAGTAAATGTTGAGGAACATGATGAACAGTGAAGGTATGATCACATGTTGCGAGTAGTATACAATGTGAGTGATAATGCTGAATTTCGTATTTCGACCTATTAGCCGAATAGTCGCCATAGAAAAGTAAAAGACGGCAAGCGTCAACGTAAATGCCTGCATGAATTCACCGATTAGCTATTTGATCTGTCTGCATAACATTGTCCACTGGTTCGGCAACTTACTAGTCCACATTCCTCACCGCCTACATCAAACGCCAACGGTATAGTAAGGATTATGAGCGAGAGGTAGATGGCATTGGTGAAGATATTGAAGCCTGTCCAAAAGGAATACATGCGAATCAATGCGCTCTGGCAAGAATGAAACTTGCCAAAGTCTTCTTCCTTTCTGTGATCTCCGCTATGCTGTCTTCGATTTTAACCCACGAAGGAATCACACACCCACGGGTTATTCCGATCTGGAAGATTATCTATGAAGTCTAACTGAACGGGTCGTACTCCGTTCGTAACCAGCCGTTTTACGGCTTTGAATCAGAATGTCTTTAGTGGAAGCCCCGCACTAGTTTCGATACCCGTCTAACACTGTCCTGAGCCGCGATTTGAGATCAGAGATACTGATTAATTGCCGTCCGGGTTGGTTTAACATAAAGAAATACACACAGATATCTGTCGAATAGCTACTGTTTCATCTGGCGTCAGGTTAGATCGACGGTTCGCTAAGGCAAGAATCAAATACCACGTTCAAACTTTACAGGCCTAAGCTGCCCTAACCGCGTACCCTTTTACACGATACAACTCAAGTAGCTACCAACGTCTAATGTTATTCGAGTCATGACGCGAAAACTTCAGACATTCTACAATATAGTAACAGATTCAGCGGAGAGCATATAGACCTTGCGGATTGCCTTGTTTATTGGCTAGCTCCACACTTGGTAGTTCTGCGCACTAGTATTGCTCTACCTAGATGCATTATTATCCGATAATAATGAAAACTGGTTTTAAACTACACAAACAATAACGCATTTAAACATTATGAAATCACCGCCGTCCGCTTCAAACCGTTGAATAACTCCATCTGCGTCTTGATCGTATTACTTAGGTATACGACGAGCAAAATGTCTTGCAAGTGCGAATTGAATAGCTTCTCCAACTCGTCTGCGTCAATCCTAGGCGCCAGGCTGAGGTTCGCGACCAAGAATTTGCCAATCGCAACATTGCCCGGGGTGGTGCCGTCCTGTACGGAGGACACATAGGCGCTAACACGTTCCAACATAGCGATGACTTCTTCAACCGATTTCTCGAGGCTGGCGATATCGCTGATAATCGATGTGTCTCGGTTCTCGTTGTTCTTCGCACTCGCAACCAATTCAACTATAGGATTGTTAGCATTGGACACCAAGTAAGCGACATCAGTTAGGAATACGCACGCCCGCTGCGTTCAGACTCGGAGTACCGCAGCTCATTTGGGACTGGAACAAACAAGCAGCTTTCTGAGATCTTGTCTGGTAGAACACCGACGTTTGTAGAGATGTATGTCTTAATAGATATGTCGGCTGAAGGGTTAGCCTGCATCGTAAGGTGCACGGCAGGATAAGGATATGTGCCGTCAGACACGGACGAGTAAAAGTTCTGGATCAATGCGCTGAAAGCATTAAGCTCTAATGATGTCGCATACCTGCCTTCAATTAAAATGATATCTACTAAATATAGAATGCAATTTAGCTCACCATCCAACTAAAATCTCTTTTGGGTTCGCTTTGTGATACAAGTTGTACATTGTCTTGTGGTATTCCATATCAATTTCAACCTGTGCACGTTATGTTCTGATCTTCACGACAATGCCAATATGCAAGCAATATCATACCTGAGCAGCAGACTCGATGTGAGGAACAGCGAACGCGCTTCTTATTTCAATCTCGGTGCCGTCTTCCGATCGCTGTCCTAGAAGTGTGCCAATAACTCTCTCTTGTCCCTCGTTTCTGCGCAACGTATGGTCTAGGATTGAAAACAGTGACTAGCCTAATCAGTGTCTACTCCCTAACGCTGCGTAAAGTGAATCTTACCTGTGGATGTATTATAATATTCAAAGGAGTCGGCGTGCTGCTAGCATGCGCAGTCATCATACTAGCAGGCTTGCTAAGATGGAGGAATGACCCGTAAGACATTATGCTGATTATATATCACAGTATCGCTTAAATTAATTATACAATCAATCGTTCAACAAAAATCCAGGTAATTTTGCAAGCCGGGCGTTAAGATCCGCGACTTAAAACCGATTTTGGTTTGATATTAAGTCGATTTTTGAAGTTCGTCTAGAAAATTTTTGTGTCTGTGGCTTAAGGTGTCCTGACGCCACAGTTAAACTTGTCGATGCGCATCAGCCACAGTTCCCCGAGGTCTCACTAGATATTTAACAGCGCCGCACGAGATCCTCTCAAAATCGAAAATTTTGGTTACTTACTCTCAAGCGTAAGATTTCTGTCAGGAGCAGTCCAGTTAATATTGCTGTATATTATCAAGGAATGACTGGTTCAAAGCAGTAGCGCAATGACGAAAAAAGCACGTGCAGCCAAAGAAGGCGTCAAGCAGGAAGAATCCACGAAAATATCGAGATCCGTAGATGGCGGCGACCAGGTCGAGATAAAATCGGAGAGGGAGGAAGAAGATGACAGTGATATTGAGCATGGAAATGCGTTAGTTGAAGAGGGAGAGGAAGAAAGCGACTCTAGTGATCCGTTTCATTATCATTTTAATCCCAATCAGGAATTGCTGAAGAGGATGGTGAATAATGCGCGGGCCAAACAATGGACGACAGAGAAATTTAAATCTACTGCCAAAGCCGATGGAAAACTGGCAACGCATAGCTTGAGTGTGCAGCGTCCAGGATCATTGACTTTCCATGAAGAGCTCAACAGTTCAGCTGCCACTTTAGACGCTTTGAAGGTGGGTTAATTCTGTCTTTTGGATATTCGTACTGCTAGCTAACATTCTATCAATAGGTTAAAGGAAGGCTAGTCTCACCATTCCACGAGGTTAATAAAAAACACTGTTCAGAGGGTATATATATAAATGAATTTCATGAGACCAGGACTATTCCTGACAGACGCAGGTGAAATATTTTCTAAGTTGCAGAAATCTCTGCTTCGTCCGATATTTTCGAACGAGGACCTTCTCTTTGCTCCTAGATCTATGTTAAACGCCCAAGAGATCCAGAACATTTATGCACTGCATGCGCTTAATCATATCTTTAAGTAGGTGATCTCATTCGATATTGCTTTAGACGCGCTACTAACGTTGTAGGACACGAGATACGGTTCTGAAAGACAATGCGCGATTAACGAAGCTGCAACCTTCCGACATGAACTCCTTAGAATTGCGCGATCAGGGCTTCACACGGCCAAAAATTCTAGTAATCCTGCCTACTCGCAACTCCTGCCATCACTTTGTCGACACGTTAATCCGATTATCTGGCACTTCACAGCAAGAAAATTTAAAGCGTTTCAAAACAACATATTACTCAAGCGTGACTCTGCCAAAGACGAAACCCGAGGATTTCAGACAATTATTTGCGGGAGACAACGATGACAATTTCAGACTTGGCGTGAAATTCACGAGAAAGACACTGAAATTATTCACTGAGTTTTATAATTCCGATCTCATTATCGCGAGTCCGTTAGGCCTCCGTCTGGCCATAGGCGATAAAACGTACGTTTCTATTCAATATCTTTTGGCCTTGTGATATTGCTGACAGTACATAGGGATAAAAAGCGTGACTTTGACTTTCTCAGTTCCATTGAAGTTGTGATAGTCGACCAAGCGTCAGCAATCGCAATGCAGAACTGGGACCACATGATACAAATTTTCGGCCATCTCAATCTTATCCCGAAGGACCCGCATGGGTGCGACTTTAGCCGGATACGAAACTGGTATTTGGATAGCGAAGCTAAATACTTACGGCAAACACTTGTGTTCGCAGAGTTTATTACCCCGGAGATTAATGCCTTATTTTCACATCATTTGCACAATGTTGGTGGAAAAGTCAAATTTCGTCCGGTATATACCGGAGTTTTGACTGATATTGGAGCGAAATTGGATCATGTATGCGAAAGTCGAAGTTGTAGATGACCAAGCTGTCTAACGCATTTTCAGGTCTTTATGAAATTCTACTCTTCCTCGCCGCAAGAAGACCCAGACAAGCGCTTCAAATACTTTACGACGAAGGCTCTTCCATCGCTCATGCGCACGACGTCAGCGTCCTCTTCGGGTACCGTGATCTTTGTCCCGTCCTACGTCGACTATGTTCGAATTCGAAACTACATGGAGCAAGAGCATCAGGTCAACAAGAAGCTTGGCGCAAGCGGGTTCAGTTTTTCTGCGATTAATGAGTATTCTTCTGTTTCTGATGTCACACGGCAGAGAGCTCTGTTTAGGGATGGTCAAAACAAAGTCATTTTGTACACGGAAAGACTGCATCATTTCCGACGGTACGACATCAAAGGAGCGGAGACGATATTTATGTACGGCTTACCAGACAATCCGACATTCTACGTTGAAATAGTCAGATTCCTGCTGCAGAGTGTCAGTGATGGAAGAGCCAATAAGGCGGCTATCTCGGTAAAATCCATGTTTTCAAAGTGGGACGCTTTAAAGTTGGAGAGAATCGTAGGGTCTTCAAGAGTAGCTAAGATGTGTGCTGGATCTGGCGAGATTTTTGAATTCTCGTGATTTATTTTTAAGCATTTGTATTATTATGACATGAAATCACATTTAATTTTGTGGTTATGACAGAATTAATAAGGCCAAGGCTTGGTTGGTCGCGCCCAATACAGTAATTAACATTACGCTCAAAATATATGTTGCGGTCCTATCATACTATGTACAACAAATAACTCCTAGAATCCGAGGTTTAACTAACTGTATATACTTTACAAATAAACATGGCCTACTAATGTGGCCATCGATCAACTGCTATCTTCCACTTCTTGTAGTATTATACTATTACATCCCATACGGCGGACTTTTCTCTATTCAATTGTTTATAGTTTACTGGGTGAAAAGCGAAAACTAAATACTAAATTAGTACCCATTCCTTGTCACACGTGAAGTCCTAACTTACAGCCATGATAATACAACATATGGAGACATACGGGCTAAGCCGTTCACCTATCCGCGCAGCTTTCCAGAATATGCCCAAAATACTAAATCCGAAGTTAACAAATCCTCCGAAATACAAATAACCTAGTAGCGGTGTTGAGTAGGCAACTTTGATTCTGGGACTACATACCCATGTCTATTCCGATTCATTATTGCGGGGATAACTTGGTGCGCGTAAGTAGCTGTGCATATCAAGAGCAGAATCACTAATAGTAGCGACTGGAAGTTGAATAAGGCGGACTATCATAGGATTTATTATTAGCTCAGTTCGCGCGGCAGCTAATGACAGGTTGAGCTTACCATGATGCCGTGGCTGTAGAGTTAGCGAGGCCAGCGTCAATCGTCGTACAATAAACCTGGTATCTACAACACCAAATAATCACCGGATTATATCACTTATTCTTCCCGCGGGACTGAATTATAAGTTGCGTGGCCTACGCTCGAACAAAAGTGGTGGAGCGTGATCGATGAGTTGTGAGGACACTCGGTCATTTAGCACGAACACCTTACTTTTTAATCTTCCTGCTGCAGTGGCGCCGGTTTCCGGTTTACCCTCTCTGTCCCAGTAAACATATTGAAATGCAATGCTTGATACACCGCGTCATCCCATACCTGGCTCAATTCAATATATGTTCTACAACTCCAACCTCGCTTAGACAAAACCGCACATGCATCCAGAATTCGTAAGACGACCATATGCAAAATAATCAAAATACACCACACCAGCAGCCTACACGCCATCTGAAAATAGACACCTAATCTTACGCAAACCACCAGCTTATCAAAACGACAATTAAAATCATCACCATTCAGCCAAATAAACATGCAACCACAATACCAATATAAATTAAGATTCATGAAATGTAATAGTTGATGTACCTTACTACCGAAGCATCCATGCAATAAAAACAACTGAAAACAATTAAACACTTGATGACTTTTAAAGCAGAACTAACACGGAAAAGCCCAACAAAGACACCAATTCCAATCTGAATTATACTGCAATTATAATGCCATCGTGACCGTGACGCTCTGACTGTGGACTAACAATGTCGGCGGTAGATCTTTACACCACAAATCCAGCTCCTCGAGGTAAGCGATGGATTCTTCTTCTGACTGATAAGTATTAGCCATTGGTGCAGGCAACGTGGCGAACAACACTGCGGCTTCCCGAGATTGCGTTCCCATTAAATCGTTCAGGATGAGATGCTGAGCACGAGCAGGGAGGTCGTTAAACGACAGATATCGTTCGTCATGATAAGGCGATGTTAAGGTCGACACTGTTCGGGACAAGTTCGAGCTGCTTCCTCTAGTGGACAGCGCAAGAGGGTGGTAATCGGTTGGGCCAGTTGCCCCCGGTGTAGGTGGAATACGGGAATGTGATGCGAATCGAATCGTCTTCTGACCATCCTCCTCGGCGAGGACTTCAGAATGTGGCATGGTCTGTCCACTGAAATGCGGAATAGATCGTCGTGTTCGTGAAGATCCAGAGATAGAAGTAGCCAGCGATGATTGATGTGTGATTCTTGCCCTCGTGAGGGGGACCTGCGAATCGATAGCGGAAGAATCCAGGGTTGATAGTGGAGCTGACGGCTGAAATGTCGATTCTGCAGCGCTTCGTTCGACATCAATCAAGTTGCGTTGCTGCTCTTCTTGTAAACGCTGCTTTGCCGATTGTGACGATTCGTGCGATGTCTGCTTGTACAACGTAGCTATCGACGATTCGGAACTTGATCCCAGCGACTTCTTAGACTGGGACGTCGTGCTAGGCGATAGATCATGGCCCTTGCCACGGCTCGAACTGCTTCCCACACCGGTATCTTCGGTCGAATATCCGGTGTCAAACTCACCGTCACCAGCAAGCTCATCTTCATCCACATCCTCATCATCAAACGTCGAAGAGTACGCAACTTCCTCATCCGCCAGTCTGCTAGTCTGCATGCTAAATGACATGCCAATCTTTTGCACTTCGGTCATAGTCTGACGGCGCTTGCGAAGGTACTTTTTCAGTTCAGGCACATCATTTCCTGAAGCAGTGGAACTAGGACCACCGGCCGCAGCAGATACCAGCACTGATGGTCCAGCGCTGCTTCCAGGATGAATATCAAGTACAGCGGACGGCGCCAGCGCGACTTCTCCATTCAGATAGCTTATCGGAATTGGCTTTCCTCGCTCGACAAGATCCGCACGTTCAAGTACTTCTCGTGCTTCCTGGAGTTCAACCCACCACGCCTCATCACCAACAGTAGCAGTCACTTTACCTGTCTCGTCTGGCATACCATGAATAAGAGTTTCGTAAGCTGGAACCGAACCATCTGACAAGCAGAACACGCAGATTTCGGCCACAATTCGGAGATTGTCCAGTAGAGTCTTGACGCGACCGCGCTCTTCCTCAACGTCTTCCTGATATTCGACAAAAACAACGACACGGGTCTTGTAGATTTTTTTCCATGCTGGAACTGTTCGCAAAATGGCACCAAGCTGAAGAATGAGGGTATATGTATCGAAATTTGTGCTCAAGACGCTGCCCTCGCCATTCGGCTCAAGAAGATGAGCAGACATCTGGATCGGCCACAAGTCGATATACTTCTTCTGACGAGACTCTTTCGGGATCCATGAATACGGCAGCTCGAGCTCGCTGAATCCACGAGCAATCGCAACATTGATCTGCATCGCTAAAAGATCCTCGATGACGTTGACATACTGTGTGACTGACATAGACGTACCTGGCTTGATGTTGTCTGTGGGTAAGCTGTCGATGTTGACTTTACTTTTAAACGAATGCTGTAGCAGTTCTGGTCGCGACTCGGCCTTGGTAGTCACAGGCGTCAGGCCACCGGCAGCCATACGAGCTCGGTATGAACCAACGTCAAAAAATCCAAGGACGGCAATGTTTGGTTTCATTCCACCGAGACCGGCCTGCATGACAATATTACGTGCACCCCAAACAAAGTCAGGATCAGCCGCCATTTGAACAAAAGCTTTGACCTTGCTTATATCACGGAGCTTAATCCAGGCGCTTTGAAGCCGCCTCATTTCAGCAAGACCACCTTGAAAATCATCCATGACCACTACATGCCCAAGAATATATAGCGCACCCTTCTTCAACGAATTGCAGAAATGAATCAGGTTCCATGAAGATCGGGGATCGTGGACCAAAAGTAGGACCTGCGGTCGCCAGAACTTTACATGATCTTGGCGCAAACGAAGCAGATACTTGCGAACTTGGTGGTAAATCAACGACTGCGAGACATCACCCCAGGTCTTGGGCGGCGTGACGTAATGAATGATAATGAACAGGCCAATGAGAACACCGATAATGATACTCGCATAAATACCGTCGACAACAAACATTGTAGCAATGCAGAAAAGACCGCCGGCAAGCGCGGTGACGGAGTTGAAGAAGTGGAATGACGGTCGGAAATTTGGCGCGCTACCAATTTTGAGCAAAAAGCACGCAACGTTGGTAACGATAAATGTCATTAAGAAGGCCATAGTGACAAAGCTTGCAATTTGATTGATTGGTAACAATATCGTGGCCTGACACAACACGTATGTGATGATAACGGCGTAAGTAGGTTCGTCTCCGCGTTTTGTACCTTGTTTGAATATTCGAAGCTGTGGCAAAATGTCATCTCTAGCAATAGCTTGCAAGACTTTAGCTGCACCTAGAATACCGACAATAGCCGAAAACAACGCAGTCGACATCTCACCAAGTAATATAACATACTTGGACAAGTTAACAGTCTGCAAAACTTGGACATCTGTGTAGAGCAGCTGGCGCGGAATCGATGCGCCCATCGCAATGATAACAATGGCGTAGAACGAGAATGTCATTAGAAGACCGTACAATGTTCCCTTGGGAATGCTCTTTCCAGGAGACTTCAAGTCACCGGACATACTGGCGCCGGCGAAAATACCTGCTGTCGCCGGAAAGAAGATACCGAAAATAGTGCGGAAATTCTCACGGCCTGACATTTCACTACCTGCTGCGCCTGCTGTAAACATAGGCAGGGTGTTGTTGCGAAGAGTTTCCAGGGAAAGACCCGAATAGACGGTGTGAAACTCTGGCACGTAGTGCTCTTTGACGAAAAATGCTGATAATGGAACAGAGAGTGTCGACAGTACAAGAATGACAAATAAGACGTATCCTGCTTTGGTAAACGCAGAGGATCCTAGCATGCATGCGCCCGAACAGAGCAGCAATAGGCATGTGGCGTAGAGAAATTCGAACCACTATCAATTAGTCAGGAACCGGTGCAATACTACGCCGTCAAAATAAGGTAACATACCCTCCCTTCCGGAAGAAATTGCGAGGTAATACCGTACTCATTTCCGAAATTCGATAAAATTGGCTCAACGAAACCGACAACGTTCAGAGCAGCATTCAAAACCTGACCGATGTAGAAGACTATACCAATACTGCCACCGAATTCTGCCCCAAGTGACCGAGAGATCATATAATAAGCACCACCGCCGCGAACTGTGCCATTTGTTGCAATTGCAGAAATAGATAGCACCGTAAGAAGATCGATGACATATGATATTACGAGAATGCCTAAGGTGGCACGCTGATTAGCCAACCAAGTCACCAATGTCTTGCAGTTACGCATTACCAATCATTCCAATGACTCCAACTTGGCCTAAGATAAATCCGAATCGCAAGAACATGAGGATTGACAGTACGTTCAAGGTTGTAGGAACAAACACCTAAATGTCGTCAGCATATGCGATGTTGCAGATAACTGAGCTCCAATTTCACGAAGACTCTAATGAACAAAGAAATCAAACATAGTGAGGTTGTCCATGCTTCCCCAATGCCATCAGAGCCAACAAAGATAGCTGAAATTAGACACGTACTCCAGAGAAAGTTCCCATCTTCGCAGGCTCCTGGGACTGCTTTTCATCAGTGAAATGCTCATCAAATGCCCGCCGCCGAGGGGAATAACACCCCTGCAGGCGCTGCCACAAACTTGGCGGCGCCATAATTGGACGAATATAAAACTATGGAGACAGTTAGAGTCCAGATAGACCCGCCTTGGTGGTAGTTAGAAACTAGATAACCAGTTCAGCAAAGAAGAGCAAGCAAATATCGCAAGAGTCTTGCTGGAGGGAACAAGCCAGTCGTCGTTGGCAAAATTATTATGCGGAACAGTATGCACTTCGAGCACGTAAACTTTCGTACGTTCCGCACCTAAATAATAAATGCATTTAGATTTTAGCTTATCGCAGTTCTTATGAGGTTACAGCCGGGTAAGGCTTGATTGATCCGGATCTTCAAAGCTCCTTAAGAATAGTATTAGTAATATGAAAGATGGTTAATGATATTCTACTAACGCGTGTGGAGTCTTTCGTATACGTGGATTCTCAAATAGCACGCGGAGTCGTGTTTACGTGGAATGTGGGTTGCAGCTCTAAAGTGAACAAGTAAGGCGTTAGGTACTGATATCTATCATACTCGATTCAGCGAGGAGGACTCTAGCTTAACTGACAGTTATGCCATCTTAAATGCCCTGTCCCGGACTCGTCACTGATGCGAACCAATTATATATGTACACAAGAAGGTTTGCAGAAAACTGGCGCATTCTTCTTGAATGATGGGGCACGAGCTGATCAAGACCTGGGGCCAGAGCACGTGCATAAGTTATGCGCCGCGAGCCTTCGGGTTCGTGCACTCAACTGAGTCTCCCGTTTAAGGTGACCCGGTCTGTTAAGCGAGACTTTGTGGTCTGACCTGAGAGTGACCAATATGCCTTCTCGTTTGGACACTTGCCAGCCAAAAGCATACTTGGAATTGCAAGGTTCATCATATGCTCTGTGACTATCAAGCTATCAGGTGCAGGGGAGGGATACTCATTTACCAGACGTCTCGTTTCGCACGCTTAATCTCGCTCTTTGGTATCATAGCAATATTTGCCATTCGACATCGCGGCGTATTGAAATTTTTGATACACAACAATTGTCATCAACTGCTCGAAGTCAAACCGACGAAAGATTAAAGTCCTAAATTTCTGTCAATTATCCGTTTTTGGCGGTAAATGGGTAACTAGGGTTTGACCAGCAAAAAATAGGTTAAGTGTTGTCAGTGGCGCTCAACCGTCAAGGACTAACGCGTGACTCGCCGGGATTCAGGGCACGTGCGAACCTCATGCACTAAACTCAATGTAAGAAGCTCCTTGTTTATACCGTCATCTCTGACATTTGTGGCATATTCGCCATGTTTGAGTAAATGTATTTTTGTATATCCCGTCTTTCGCAGAGCTAATTTCTTCTCATATTGATGCCTCCAATAATTGCCGGTGTGACTTCCTCTGCTTATCCTATTTGCGAACTCAGATTTTTATTATCGGCTGAATATTGCGTTATATATTTCTGACAGTACTTGTTTACGAACGATTAGTTCCCCACGTCAATAACAGCCCAAGCGGTAACCGCCTATCCAGTAATTACGTATCATGACATCGCGCTCGATTGATATCCCACGACGGGCAAGCAACGCTAATGGTAATGAGAGCTTCAGCGGCCCTGCGAGCGACTCCATTGCATCGTCAGCTGCGTCTAGCAACTCCATGGCGACCGCTTCCTCCTCGTTGGACGATCAGCGAGGCGCTCCAGCGCGCCCCGTATCATCGTTCCCTGCTACTCGTCTTGGTACCAATAGTCAGCAGGTCCCGAATGGTGCTTCCTACGCAGATATTCCCAGTTCCTCTGTGACTACTACTCGACAGGGTGGTGTACAGCTGCACCATCAGTTTGGTTCGGTTCCTGCGTCGTCCACAGCCGTGATGTATCCTAGTCCTGTGAATCCGTCTCCCGCACTGTCATATCTTTCAGCAAGCCATGTTCCAGGTACACCTCCAGCTACTACCGGGGTAAACGCATCCGCCGAGTATGACTCTGGGTTTGTACGTACCATCGGTCGCCATCTCGTTTCTCCAAAGCCGTCGTCTCCGTCTCCATTCTCTAAGATTAACGTCGCGGACTCGAACAACAAGAGCCACTCCAGGGCAGCCAGCGTGCACAGCGCATCTAGCAAAGTCAGTGGTGGAAATGCTAACGATGGTGACATCGATCCCAATTTCTATTCCTTATCACTACAAGGTGGCGATATCACTCGCCAGCTCTACAACTGGCAGAGAGAGCACGAGCAAAACTCAGACGTCAGTTCAGCTCGACGGGGCCGATCGCGATCTTTTAGTGCGCTGCCTCGACCTGAGTCCGAAGATGACACTCTCAATTTCCATAACATCAATATTCCTGGCGGATTTCGACGAAACTACTTGTTGTCCAAGGCGAAGCAACAGCAACAGCATCTGTATTATGGTACAAGTGGCGATAGCAATGGTGGAGAAGGAAGCACTGCCAATGATGACCTAGACACCAATTTGAATGTTGCACCACCACCTGCCCGACCATTTTTAACTCGTAACTTCTTGGAGTTCTTGAGTGTATATGGCCATTTCGCTGGAGAAGAGCTAGAAGATGACGACGACTACGACGACGAGGAGGAAATGGAGGAGGATTATGGCGGCGCATCGTCAGTGCGAAGTCTAGGTGAGGAAGGGCTGACTCACAGACTTCGACGACACCTGAGTCGGTCAAGTCGCGGTTCCGACGAATACGATGAATATGAGAATGCGTCTCTGCACTCAATTGACGAAGAGGCCGCGTTGTTGACTGGTAAGAAACACGCTACTGCAGCCGGTGCTAGACATCATGGGCAGATTGTGCAGGACACTAGCGCTACGAAAGCCGTCTTGTTATTACTTAAGGGTTTCGTTGGTACCGGCGTTCTGTTTTTGCCAAAAGCTTACTACAATGGTGGCATGCTCTTTTCCTCAGCGGTCCTATTCTTTGTTGCAGTCCTCACATATTACTGCTTTGTTTTGTTGATTGATTCGCGAATGCGTGTTCAGGCTAGTTTCGGAGGTTAGTGTTTTTCTCCTTACATTACCTTTTGTCACATAGGGCTAACGAAGCGGAATAGATATGGGTGGTATATTGTATGGCAAGAAAATGCGTCTTCTTATTCTTACATCCATTGTCCTATCACAGATTGGCTTTGCCGCAGCGTATACCGTCTTCACGTCTGAGAATTTGCAAGCGTTTATTCTCGCTGTTACTGACTGCCGCGTGTTTGTTCCGGTCCGATATCTCATCTTCATGCAGATGATTTTTTTCGTTCCGCTTTCTATGGTTCGCAATATTTCCAAGTTGTCCGTGTCAGCATTGATTGCCGATTTCTTCATCTTGCTCGGTTTAGCATATGTGTACTTCTGGGATGGCAAGGTGCTGATTGACCACGGTGTCTCTGACGTCGCTGCGTTCAATAGTAAGGACTGGACTCTCTTCATTGGTACTGCCATTTTCACCTTCGAGGGTATTGGACTTGTGATTCCAATCCACGAATCCATGAAGCGGCCCACCCAGTTCTACTCTGCGATTGGATTGGTTATGGCCATTATCACATTCGTTTACATTGGGATGGGTGTTATGTCATATGCCGCGTATGGCTCCAATGTTGAAACTGTCGTTATTCTCAACATGCCGCAGGACAACCGTCTCGTCAACTCTGTCCAGTTTATTTATGCGATGGCGATTCTTCTCAGTACACCACTCCAGCTCTTCCCTGCTATACGTATCATGGAGAACGCGTGGTTCGTCAAATCTGGCAAGCATGATCTTCGTGCCAAGTGGCAAAAGAACATTTTCCGCATGGCCGTTGTTCTTGTCACTGCGTTTGTGGCGTGGGGCGGTGCAGATGACTTGGATAAATTCGTCGCGTTGATCGGATCATTGGCCTGTATCCCACTAACCTACGTTTATCCTCCCCTTCTGCATTATCGAGCGTGCGCGACGTCGATGTTCAACAAAGGCATCGACATCTTCATATGTGTCTTCGGTCTTGGATCCATGATTTACACGACTAGTAATACGATTGCAAGCTGGGCTACCAGCACACCCGACAACGATTTCTTTAGATATTGTTCTTAGTTACGTGCGGTCGGAATCGTAATCTTTCGTACGAAGCATAATACTGGGTTGTCGCACTATCTATCGCATCGGTATCTGGTTGGATTGTTGGACTTTTATTGAGTCGTTTGGTTGGATTGCTATCTCGCAAGGGATGTAAATGTGTGTTGGAGATGCTCGCGATAATTTGCTTGCGTGCGAAGACTTCTTGGTCTAGCGACATACATAAACATTTTTGTCTTTATTTTGCATTCGGCTGATTGTTTCGTTTTGCATTGTTGTCATGCGTTGGTTTGTACGTATTTAGGTATGATTTGGTTGAGGAGGATGTTCATAAAGTGTATAGTGTGTTAATAGTGTGTGTTCCACGTGGAGAGTTAGGTGGCAGTGATGAGTCTGCATTCACTGTAACTCAGTTGGCTCTAAACTCTGAAAAAAGGACAACTTTTCCTTTCCCACGTCAGTAACGTCCATGCGATACGATAATCGAACCGTATTATACAATCCACAAAGTTGTATCCAAAAAAAGAGTATATCATCTACAGCAATTTTTGCTCTCGCCAAACGAAACGTATAAATATTTGTCTTTTGCCAGTCTACAACAAATCGAGGACAAATCTATTTCTACTCTTCTATGTGTTCCGCACCATTATACGCCGGCTCTAACACTTTCCACGCACACTCGACGCCTTCTTTCGAAAACCGGGCTAAGATCTCTGAAGCGATTGTCTCAAAGTTGTGGGTTGCGAGGGCAAGAATTGTGGGACCGGCACCAGAGAGACAGATGCCGAGGAGGCCAGGATGTGATTTTGGCGTCACGGATAGGAGAATTTCGGTTAAACCCGGGATCTAATTTGGTTAGTGACGAAATTGACAACTGTTCGAGAATACCAGACAGGTAGCATACCAAGGTCTTCCTGTATGGTTGGTGAACTTTGTCCTGCATTGCCTGATATATCAGATCTGCGTCTGGCGGTGACCGCGTTAGCGCAGTTGTGAGAACAGCTAATCGCTGCAAATTGAAAATCTAGTCCGCATTCGTTAGGATACTAAGTAACTAAATATATTACACTGCAACAGCGCATACCATATCCTTCGCGCTGTACATTTTAGGAAGAACGCTGCGTGAATTTGCCGTCGAAAGCTCGAAATTTGGAATGATTGCAATCGCCTTGACCTCCTTTGCCCATCCGAACTTGATGTAGTGGCCGATACCATTCGGCGGCTCTGGTGGTTTAAGACCAGTATCCACACCACCGGCCGGTTCAGGGAGCACTTCGCTCAGCGGGATCTCCTTCCGTTCCATATCTACCGCATCCAACTCTCTCAGATACGACCCAACAAATCCACCCATCATTGCCGCTGTTACATTATCTGGATGCCGTTCAATCATTAGACAGTAGTCCATCATCCGGTCCTTCGAAAGTCCAAGCTGTCCGATAGCGTTGGCAAGCATAACGCCAGCAACAACAGCAGCACCCGAGGATCCAAGTCCACGACCTAATGGGATAGGATTAACAATATGCACAAGCGTTGTCGCAGGGAATGAGCGGATATCGTGGCATTTGAGCACGTAAAGCGCTGTTCGAGTAATCAAATTGCTGTCAGCCACTCGCGGAAGATCCATAGCACCTTCGCCTTCATAGCTGATTTCACAGTTCTGTGGTACGCCCGAAAGCGAATCGTCGACTTTCACTCGGAGCTCTAGCCAAATTGAGAGTGCTAGGCCAACGACGTCGAAGCCAGGACCGATGTTGGCGGACGAGCAAGGCACTTTGATAGTGAATGATCGTGGCATCTTCTCTATCGTTATCTAGACGCTGATGGTGCTCAATTAGTCGACTTCACCGAGGATTAGAATGTAGAGCGATTGAATAAACGGGGAAGACGTACAAATGAGTGACCGGCTCTACTGTAGGCTGAAGAGTTGTATCCAATCTTTACCTTCTCGAAAACGGTGGGCCGAAAGTGGCCAGTTACCATTGTGTTAAGGTCAGCTATAACAGCAAAAACTTAGAACTGGGTCAGGTATTCTTTGCTGTAGTATTTGAGGGCACACCCGTTGGGAGCGTGGCCAATGCTGACCCGCAACTGAGTTCAATTTACCTTGCCAGCTCAAATAGTCATCGTGAAGGGCAAAAAAAAAAATTTAGAGCGCAACTTTGTTGGCGAAGACGCAGCCCGTACTTGCTTGCTGCAGTCTCCTCAACGCACCGGACAGCCTTGCTCGTCTCCCTATTTCTATTGTTGCTCTTCGATTCTGGCCCATCGTCGTCTCGAAGAGCGAGTGAGAAATGACCGCACACCTGCGAATCCTCCTCGTTGGCAATGGGGGCCGAGAACACGCGCTGGCGTGGAAGCTCGCCCAATCGCCTCTAGTTGACCACATCTGGGTCGCTCCCGGCAATGGCGGAACTGCTCGTGGCCTCAACAAGGTTGAGAACGTTTCAATTGACAGTGCGGACTTTTCGTCACTTGTGAACTTTGCGGTGGAGAAGAGTGTAGACTTGGTGGTACCGGGTCCTGAGCAGCCGCTTGTGGATGGTATTGAGACCCAGTTCAGAAAGAGTAATGTTTGATCTGGTATCCCTGTCTTGGACCATAGGCTAATTTGGGTACATAGTCGGTATTCCATGCTTTGGACCATCTGAGTCTGCTGCCAGAATGGAGGGATCCAAAACATTTTCCAAGGACTTTATGAAGAAGCACAATATCCCAACTGCGGAGTATGAGGTTCGTGCTCATAACTAAACCTCGCCATAAGAAGTGTATGTGTAACATGTTCTAGAATTTTACGTCATACGAGATGGCCAAGGCATATGTCGAGTCGGTCAACCATAATGTCGTCATCAAAGCATCGGGTCTTGCTGCTGGCAAAGGTGTCTTGATTCCCACTTCGAAGGAAGAGGCATATGGTGCACTCAAGGAGATCATGGAAGACAAGGCATTCGGGGACGCTGGTGATGAGGTCGTTGTCGAAGAATTTTTAGAAGGCGATGAGCTCAGTATTCTCGCTTTCAGTGATGGGTACACCGTGGTCGATCTCCCCCCTGCGCAAGACCACAAACGGATTTTCGATGGTGACAATGGCCCTAACACTGGTGGTATGGGTACTTATGCTCCTGCTCCTGTTGCTACGCCTGCGATCATCGACGAGATTAGACGGACAATCATCAAGCCCACTATTGACGGGATGCGCAAGGACGGCTACCCCTTCGTCGGTCTTCTGTTCACCGGTATCATGCTTACCGCGTCCGGTCCAAAAGCTTTAGAATACAATGTCCGATTTGGTGATCCCGAGACACAGTCTGTGTTACCTCTTCTCAGCAAGGACACCGATCTTGCGGAGATTTTCTTGGCTTGCGTGGAGCACCGACTTGACGCTATCACAGTCAAAACTACAGGCCAATTTGGCGTTACCGTTGTTGGGTCCGCTGGAGGATATCCCGGCAAGTACAGCAAGAACGACGAGATAGTTATTGATCCTCTCGAGAGCGATGACACGTTCATTTTCCATGCTGGCTCGTCACTGACTTCTGAAGGTAAACTTGTTTCCTCTGGTGGTCGAGTAATTGCTGCTTCTGCCGTCGCCGACACTCTCGAGGAGGCTGTCAAGAAGGCGTACGTTGGAATCAGCAAGATCCATTTGAAGAATATGCATTATCGAAAAGATATTGCTTACCGGGCGTTTCGCGATACGAAGCCAAAGGAAGAGGACGTGATCACTTATGCGAAGTCCGGTGTCAATATTGAAAATGGAAACACCCTTGTTGAACGAATCAAGCCCAGCGTTAAGGCAACCGCCCGTCCGGGTGCGGATGCTGAGCTTGGTGGATTTGGTGGTCTGTTCGATCTTAAGGCTGCTGGCTTCAAGGACCCGCTTATTGTTGCCGCTACTGATGGTATCGGCACGAAGGTCAAGATTGCTCAGCTGTCTGGAATCCACAATACAGTCGGTATCGATTTAGTCGCTATGAATGTTAACGACCTCGTCGTTCAGGGCGCCGAGCCATTGATGTTTTTGGATTATTATGCCTGTAGCAAGTTGGATGTCGATGTGGCTGCTGAGTTCGTTAATGGTGTTGCGGAGGGGTGTCTGCGTGCTGGTAGCGCCTTGGTCGGTGGTGAGACTGCCGAGATGCCTGGTATCTACCATGGCGATGACTATGATGCAGGTGGAACGGCGATCGGCGCAGTGGAGCGCGGATACACTCTCCCTGACTTAGATAGCATGGTGGCGGGTGATGTCCTTCTGGGTCTTGCGTCGGATGGTGTCCATTCCAATGGTTTCTCTCTCATTCGAAAGATTGTTGAACATGCTGGTTTGGCATATGATCAGGACGCTCCGTGGGATCGCTCCACAACAGTTCAGAATAGCTTGCTTATCCCCACTCGGATATATGTCAAGACATTACTGCCTGCTATCCGTGAACATCTAATTCTTGGTTTGGCTCACATCACCGGCGGTGGTCTTATTGAAAATATTCCTCGGATGCTCCCCAAGCATCTCGGCGCCAGCATTGACGCGACTACATGGGATATTCTCCCCGTTTTCAAATGGTTGGGTAACGCGGGCAATGTGCCCAAGACTGATATACTAAAGACCTTGAACATGGGTATTGGTATGGTTCTTACCGTCAAACCCGAGAACGTCCAGAAAGTCAAAAAATTGTTGACCGACGGCGGTGAGAAAGTTTACGTTATCGGAAATTTAGTCGAAGTCGCATCAGGAGAGCCTCAGTGCGTTGTCAAGAACAGTGAGAGCCTATACTAAGTTTCGCCCGGGAAAATGAAAGCAAGTATTTAGGTCCCTTACTCTGTATATTTCTCTGATAGTTGTTTTGATTTGAAATTTTGTTTCTGAGGGATTGACGGTATTTGCATTACGGATGTATCGATACGTGAAATAAAAGTTTAGATATCTTTCTTTGAAGTTTGGTCGTATTTTGTACATTAATAAAACACCGTTGGCGTGCATTTGATAATATATTTCCTCATATTGTAGAAGTTATAAATATCATCGGGGTAGGGTTTTATCGCAGATGAGGGTTTCACTACAAGCACATGCGAGGAAATGATTGAAAGGAACAAAGGCCCTCGGAGTCAGCTCCCGGCGATAATTTGGACTCAACCAATCAAGTTTGTTGTAGTTGCAATGGGTAAAGGTAGTGGGAACTAGAATATTCGGGCATTTACTGCCATTCCACATGATTTTGCGCTCTCAATGAACTCATTCACGGGGTTCGTTGCCTCTACCCTGCTCACGCTCCTCTATGTTGGGGTGCTCTATATACACCCCCGCAGTAGACCATCCGCTATAGTGTCTCGCAATGATGACGACGTGATAAAAACGAGGGTTACAGCAATTACACTTAGCTCGATTCTGTCCGGTGCTCTTACGGCATGGATCTTGTCGAACGATGGCTCGATATCTCCGGAACATGCTCTCAAATCATTACGAATATGGCCCATTCCGCCAGCCTTGGAGTTGTTTAGATCCAGTTTGCTGATTACAGGAGTATTGTTTATTGGGCCTTTGGTAGAGAAGGTTGTGTTTTCTAGAGGATGGAAATATTTGAGGGCGGATATCGAGATTGCGTTGACCGGGTGGATTGGGCGCAGGAATTACATCATTGTAGGGTCACTCCTCAGATGACGTAGAACTATGCGCTAATATTGGTTAGGGACCACTGACTGAGGAATTCGTATTCAGAGTCTGCATCGTATCTATCGAGCTGGCGTCAGGAATGTCACCTTTAAAGGCAATTTTTTTGTCACCATTATACTTCGGCACCGGTAAGCACAACAGGTGAGATTTAGTTAATTAGCTGAGCTGACAAGAGTAGCACATGTACATCATGCCTACGAGGTCTACCTGGTGCAGCCCGATGCGCTTACGTTCGCTCTACTAAGTTCCCTTTTTCAATTCGCATTCACAACTATTTTCGGCTGGTACGCGACCTTCCTTTTTCTCCGAACAGGAAGCTTCTGGCAGCCATTCATCGCGCACGCATTCTGCAATATTATGGGCGTCCCTAAATTTGGGGCGAAGTTAGACGGGCCGCAGTGGTATATGCATGCATACAACGTGCTGTTGGTGAGCGGAGCAATCGCATTTGGGGCGCTACTATTTCCGTTGACGAAGACTCCGAATGCAATTATATAAAGGATCTAAAAGCGCAGATGCCCAAATACATGTCATACATAAATACAAATTCCTTGAAGCGCGTTACATACATTGTTCTTCTTATTTCAGATTTGGGCGTGCAAGTTTGGCAATGCAGCCTGACAGCTGTAATAAAGTTCCCACACCGTCTAGAATTCTCATATGAGTGAACCCGATTTCCTTTGTAAGGGTTAGTGAGATAGCTTTAAACCGCCTTACTATAACATACCTTGATATATTCCATTTTCCTATGCTCATTTATCTCGTCCATACTCTTGATGACTCGGAACATAGTGGAGATAATATCAACAGCACTGTAGCCTTTGTCCCACAAGTCTGTGCGCAATATCTCCAGGGCAGTCTCAACTTTACCCTGGTGGCACGCCTTCAACATGGCTTGGACAGCAGTAGGATGCGGCGTATCAACAATCTTAAACACATTTTCACCATTCACAAACCCAAATCCGGCGACCGTACTCTGCAAGTTATTGATGGCCTGTCGCATATCACCCTCCGCGGCAAATACTAACGCCGCTAATCCGTCGTCACTGTACTTGACTCCCTCGGCGTCGATAATCGCCTTCAATCGCCGGACTACTTGCTGATCGGTAAGTCTGGAATACCGCAGAATCGCACATCGAGATTGCAATGGCTCAATAATCTTATTCGACTGATTGCAGGCAAACGCAAACCGAGTAGTTGACGCGTAAATTTCCATAGTCCGACGAAGAGCTTGCTGCGCTTGCGCTGTCATACTGTCCGCTTCGTCCAAGATCACGATCTTTTGACGGCCTGGTGGAAGATTGACATGCTTCTGTGCGAATGCTTTTATTCGGTTTCGTACTACATCGACACCTGTATCTTGTTAGTTCGTCAGGGAGCCCAAACGCGAGTACATTTACGTACCGCGCTCATCAGATGCGTTCAGCTCCAGAACTCCTTCCTTATAATTGCTCCCCAGTAGCGTCCGTGCTAAACATAGAATAGACGTTGTTTTACCAATACCAGGCATTCCCTATTCGAAACTAAGTACCAATTACTAGACCTCTTCACGAATTGACTTACCGATATGATAACATGGGGCATATTTCCATCTCTCGCAATGATCTTCAGCCTCTCTATCGTCTCCGTATTGCCAACTACGTCATCCAAAAACACCGGTCGATATTTCTCCACCCTAAAACAGTCAATGGAAATTATCTCTGTACATTGTAATATAATTGTCACATACCATGGTAACTCAGCACCATCAGCTCCATTGGATTTACCATTCGCAGACGCGAGAGGGAACTTTGCCGCGGCAGTGGATGATTCGCCTACTTCTGATGGCATCATATTTTGCACTAATTTCACAAATAGTAGACTCAATCGCACAAACTTGGGACCTAAAGAAAATGGTAGTATGTGTTAGGAGGGTACTGATCAGTACCCAGACAACTTTTGCAAAACTCTTGAAGCTCTAGTTACAGGTGCGAGAGGAGACAACGCGTTCGTCACAACGCGACGAGTCTGTGGCGGTGCTTGCGGCGGTGAAGCGACGCGTCAATCTTTAGCAAACTATGTTAGACGACCATTAAGCATGGAATTATCGCATATATGGGACTTCAGTTCCCCGAGCTGTACATTATAATAAAAAATTCTAAAACCATTCTGACCATGCAGATCAGTCAGCTTCGATGGTGCGTTATATTCATTGGCGTGGCGACGGAATGACAACGGACGCGGACTCTGCTATCATACAGTTTCTACAACCGATTGAGACCATGGACAGCTAATAGTGGTAGTATGTAATCTGAAATTCGATACTGAACTGTGTAAGATAACAGTATAGTGCTATTGGTTCAAGGGAATTCAGCGCAGATTTCAGACGCGCAAAATTACACTCATGATATAACTGGCTAGTACTATCAATAATCATGCAATTATTCTATGGCACACGTATATACAAAGCATAGTAGCTGACTGTTCTACTTCCAGATATGATACACTTCCTCCCTTTGTGGTATTCGGAACTCGGCACTTTTGATTATGCGACATTTGGAGCTGACGACATAACTTTTTGCCTTAAAACTATAAGAATCAGTTAGCCTCGCACTCTGTAGTGAGGAATGAAATAATGCGAAATGTACCTTCTTCAACCATACGCAGGTTACCCATCTTGCCATTCACTATAGTCTCAAGGTCGACGAGATTCTTCTGCAGCGTGGAGACCTTGTTCTCGTAGAATGCGATAGCGTCTTTCGGTTTCTAGCAACCTCATTAAAATCCCATGCAAGAAACGATTCACATGTTGTGTTTACTTTCTCAATATAATATCCGGTCCCAATATCAACCATCACTGTCTCAATATCTTCGATTACCCCGGGAACGTATAATGAGGTAGTCAATGGTACTAGTACAGATTTGCCTGATCCCACAAGATTAACACTTCCCTGATCTGGAATGAACAACAAATACGCCTACCTTTATTCTCTGCTTGGAATGTCTTCTCGATAGTCCCAATACATTCTTTAAACTTCGATTGTGCTGCCCGTAGTTTTTGGAATGATTGTGAAAGGTGTTCGAGCTCTTGCTCCAACTGTGACTTGACGTCTGTCAGCTGCTGTGCAGATAATGTTGTTAGATCGACTATAAAAATATTAAAAAATTAGCGTACAGTGTATTAATTGGCTCAGAGCACCAACAAACACAGTTCCCCCAACATTTGGTTCTCTTGATGTAAGATGTTGACTATGAAAGAAACCTACCCGTTTTTTGCTGTTCAGATGACATTATTAATTTATAACTGCAATCGAATGCTCTGAGCCTCAACTGCAGTCGCTCTATGACAAATTGCAGTAAATTCGACTGTGGCTGGGATAGCTGCTGTCTGATGCAGAAAAAGTTAGATCAGTGTTGCAACCAGTGTTCTGCGATGAGCATCTATCATATATGGGGTGACGTCTGCGCCCTCTAGCTTAAATATTTTCTACGATCGTAACATCCCCTCAACGTAATCGACCAAAAGGTTGTATTCGATAAAATGGATCCGGCCGAGCAAGTAGAGGTATTTCGAGTCGTTGGTTAATAGACGAAAAGTTTCTAAAATAACAATAGCGGTTATCAAAGCGAAGTCGTAATCTCTTTGGCAAAGACTATGGATTTTCACTGGACTATAACGAGCCAATAAGGTACACAATGTATAGATATCGACAGCTGTATCATAACTAACTCACGGTTTCTAGTCAGCGGATCAAGTTTTCTTCCAAGCTTCGGAACGAATATTTAGCTGCAAGAGAACCTCTCCCACCACACATTGAAGCCAAACTACCGCCACCATCACGATCATTGAAACGCGAAGACACGACCCGTAAGGAAATAAATCCAATATTAAACGAGTTAATTCCACCTCCTCCGCCACCAGGTACCTTGTCTGATACATCAACGTCCACGGCGGTAGCAATTCGGCAAGGTGAAAGACCACCAGGACAGGCTGCCGAAACTCAAATGCAACTAACAGTTCAGCAGCAGCGAGCACGATCTGGAGCCGGTGGGTCAAGGGCATTGACAGAACGCCGTGCGAATGTAACGCAGATTAGGCCCGAATGGCACGCACCTTGGAAGCTCATGCGAGTCATATCCGGACATCTTGGTTGGGTCCGTAGTGTTTGTGTTGAACCTGATAATCAATGGTTTGCAACAGGTGCTGGTGATAGAACAATAAAAATTTGGGATTTAGCAAGTGGCACATTGAAGCTCACGCTCACGGGCCATATTATGACCGTTCGAGGTTTAGCTGTCTCTCCCCGGCATCCTTATCTGTTTAGTTGCGGAGAGGACAAGATGGTTAAGTGCTGGGATCTGGAGCAAAATAAGGTTATCAGACATTATCATGGCCATCTAAGTGGAGTTTATTCGCTGGATTTACACCCGAATCTAGATGTTCTTGTTACAGCGGGTCGAGACGCTGTGGCCAGAGTTTGGGATATGCGGACGCGGATGGCGGTGCACGTGCTAAGTGGACATAAAGCCACCATTAGCTCTGTCAAGTGCCAGGAGGCGGATCCGCAGGTGGTTACGGGCAGTATGGACACACAGGTTCGATTGTGGGACTTGGCTGCGGGTAAAACACAAACAGTACTCACTCATCACAAGAAGTCGGTTCGTGCGCTCACTATGCATCCGACGGAATTCACATTCGCAAGTGGAAGTGCCGACAATATCAAACAATGGAAATTCCCAGAAGGCGCATTTATGCAAAATTTCGAACCCGCTCATAATGCTATTGTGAACACCCTAAGTACTAACAGCGATGGGGTGATGTTTAGTGGTGGCGACAACGGAAGTATTGCTTTTTTCGATTGGGAGTCCGGCCATAAGTTTCAAGAGATGGAAGCGACTGCTGTACCTGGATCGCTGGATGCGGAGAATGGCATTTTTGCCAGCACGTTTGATCATACAGGATTGCGCTTGATTACATGTGAGGCAGACAAGAGTATTAAGATCTGGAGAGAAGATCCGGAGGCCACCCCAGAAACACATCCTGGCATTGAATGGAAGCCTAAACTTGGACGGCAAAGATACTAGCCCAATACGAAAGCTCTTTGTTGTGGAGAAAATGAAATTGTATGGATTATAGCGTGTTTCGTGTGAGGTTTGACGTGATATGTAAAATACTGTACAATTTAAAGCTGCTTATCGCATTGCTTTCCTTTCCTTGCCGTGACGAAGACGAAGACGAAGACCAATTATCGCCCTCGAGTATCGGGAACATTCCCTCCACTTCGCTCAGCCTTAACTTTCGTCAGCGTTGCCTCAAGCCGCGCTGATTGCTCTATACGCGATTTCAACGTTAGTATCATGCCTTGTCAGTACCAAAGGCACATAAGTAGCCTACTTGCTGAATCAGAGTAATTATCCTTGGCAATTTTCAAATCGTCAACAAGGGCACCCGTCAGTAACCGTACTGATTCTAATGACGCGCGTAATAATTTCAATGCAGCTAATTCGTCTCGCTGCTTGGACATGTCGAGCTACCGATAGAGGGAGCTACTCCGCTAAAAATTGACCTTTATCAGGATAGCCCATAACAAACCGGAGTCGATGTCTGAAGTTCACGTTGTGTTGCTGAAGTTGCCAAAAAGCTTAGTGATAAAACGTCTGAGCACATTAAGGGATTTGTACCCATTTGAAGCCGCACGACGCGTCGAAATTTCTGCGTTATCATAGTCTCGTCCAAGCAGCCCCTAGGTTGCTAAATTGCAAATTGGCGATTCTGGTGTCCTACTAGCCACAACTTTGGATTACCAGCGTCTCATCCACTCTCGGTCATATAAATTGGAACGAGTCTAATTGCAATGGAGACCAGAAAACGCGCAGGTCCGCCAAAGGCTGCGCCTACGCCTTCAGGGGCGCGTCCGGCCTCCTCAGTTGCTGCGTCCGAGACTCCCATCAAGCGTGGTCGTGGCAGGCCGCCAAAGGCACGGCCAGAACCCGAGATAAAAGTTGAGCTAACGCCTGATTCGCCAACACCTAAACGTGGAAGATCACGGAAACAAGTTTCAGCAGCACAGGAGGCAACTGCAGAAATGTCGTCCGGCAAAATACGCAAAGCAAAGAATGCGGCGGGTCTACCACCGCTGCGGAGCTCATATGTTGATGCCGCTGCGGTTCAAGGAAGCTCTATCGCTAGTACACCGAAGATAACACGATCAGAGTCGACGTGTTGTGGATTGGGTGATACGTCGACAGAGTCTCAATCGACCAAGAGAACGATCTCACATGATGACGACATTGGCAGCTCCTTGGTCGAAACACGGCCGAAACGGGCCCGAAAGTCAACGCGAACTCTTACAGAGACAGGGAAGAGTAAGGCAACGGACAAGACTGCTGCAATGGGCACTCCTAAAGCAGGACAGAAGTCAACTCTTGGCAAAAGTAAAGGAACACCTCGCAAGCAAACAAAGGCATCGCAGTTTTCGCCAAGTAAGACTATGGTGACGACGATATCCACTACTCCTCAGAAGCGTCGGAAGACAAATAAGGGAGACGATGCCACATGTACCGGTACCCCGAAGTCCGAAAGGCAAGTAGAGACGCCAGTGAAAACGAATCCTCATACACCTTCCAATAAGGCGTGAGTTACATTCCCCTTCTCCTACTGATTTATATTGCGTAGCTAATATATATTAGCCGAACAATGCATTTTGCTCCTCTCACGATCAGTCCACTGCCAAGTCGCATCTTCAAGACCCCAGCAGCGAGCAGCCCACTGACTCCCCATGTTTCTGCGAGATCACGATTACACGCCGCCGCAGCGCCTGAAGCGCTCCCATGCCGCGAGCGTGAATTTGAGGAGATCCATACGGCACTAGAAAGTGCCATTATCGAGGAAACAGGCTGTTGTATTTACGTTAGCGGTACGCCTGGTACGGGAAAGACTGCAACTGTACGATCTGTTGTCAGATCTCTCAAACGTATTTTCGACTTTCGGTTCGTTGAAATTAACGGTATGAAAATCACGCAACCAACTCAGGCATACGCTTTACTTTGGGAAGCAATTTCCGAGCAACGCGTGGCTACAGCTCATGCCTTACGATTCCTAGATGATGAGTTCCAAAATAATAAGTTCATTACGCAGCCAGTTGTTGTCTTGATGGACGAACTTGATCAACTGGTAACAAAGTCCCAGGATGTAATGTATAATTTCTTTAATTGGCCTAGTCTTCCGAATTCCAAGTTGATTGTGGTCGCCGTTGCGAATATCATGGACCTGCCAGAACGCACACTGTCGAATAAAATTTCTAGTCGGCTGGGCTTGACAAGAGTACAGTTTGCCGGCTATACCCATACGCAGCTGCAAATAATTATTGAGGCCCGACTGAAAGACATTCCCGGAAATATAGTGTTACCAGAAGCAATTGAGTTTGCTAGTCGTAAGGTTGCTAGTGTGACTGGAGATGCGAGACGAGCATTGGATATTTGTCGCCGGGCAGTTGAGATTGCGGAAGAGGGTGGTGCACTGCCGTCACCAACAGCTAAGTCCACGAGAGGCGAGATGGCATCTGGGACATTCACCCAAAAAGTTACGATCCAACATATTCGCAAGGCAATCAACGAGTCGACTAGCTCACCTGTTTTCCAATTCTTACCATCATTGCCGCTTATCTGCAAACTTATCCTAACAGCATTAATGCAACGATCACGAATCAGTGGAGTCGCAGAAAACACGCTGGATTCAGTACTTGAGATCATGAACGTCAAGTTACGCAAATTTGGTGGCTTGGCAGCGAGCGAGCAGATTCTCTTTGGACCGAAGTTTGCTATTGATTCGACAGACGCCTTGTCCAGGTTCAGATACGTTAATCCAGATGAGTCAATTCTGGGGACGTCCTTCAGAGTAAGTGATGGAGTGGTTACTAGAGCGAGAGGATTTTTAAGAGGTGTCACGGAACTGGTTGAAAGTGGTATTTTGTTTCAGCAAAATGGTCGCGGAGAAAGGAATAGAAAGATTAGACTTAATGTTAGCGAGGCGGATGTTAAGGCAGCGCTCAAAGATGATCCCGAAGTCGGGACGATGTTAGGTGATTAATAGTACGGTATGAAGCGTGATGGATATTGTATATTACTTAGGTTGATATGCTAGTGCTACATATGCGTTTGGCATTTGAAGGGCAATGCAGTAGTTGCTTGTGGAATAGTCAGCCAGCATAGCGCAATTTAGCCTGCTGCCTGCCTCTAACTCAGCTGACCGAAGTACCTGAGCCTATTCATTGTCATTCCGGCAGCGCATCTCTGGACAAAAAATGACTTGTTAAGTACTGAGGAGGTCTTCCTCAACAGCCCCATGGTACTACCAACCAACTTCAGACGCCACTGACCATGAAAAAATAGAAAGCGAATCATGTCGTTATGCGTATGGCAATTCTCTGAATTGGACTATGAAGGCCGACCGTTTGCAGGAAACGTGAATGCTGAAATATGCAGTGATGAGTTGGTTCTCACGTTCAACGTCTGGTCTCAATTTTCAAATCCCCACAGAGACAAGATCCGACCGCCAGCCGTCATAGCTTGCCCAACGCCCATTTTACTCGACATTATTAAGTTACCCAAATACAGAATCAAGGAATATGTAGTCGGAGAATTAAAAAACGATGTTGACAGGACTCGAACCTGCAACCTCCGGAAGATGTCAAGGCATTCTTCACCGAAATCCGATGCGCTCACCATTGCGCCACAACACCAATGAATAAGCAATCTCACTTGGTTACCCTGCCAATTCTCAGAGCAAGAAATTTTCTTTGGCTGGCGGGCTGGCTGGTTCGGTGTCTTTTGCCTACGGGCCATGGCCGACAGCAGGTGTCGTCCGCCTTTGGCCTTTTTTTGATCATTTCCTTCCTTTCTTTGTTTTCGTTTTTTTGACTATTTATCCGTTTCATTTTCCTTTCGTTCTGTTGTTTTTCGCCAGTATACGAAATAGCTTCTAAAATACACTGGCTTTTCAAAAAAAAAAAAAAAAATTATTATCTTCATCCTGTTTCGAACCAATCGGGTGCCTGGGGTCGCTCATTGTTTCGTTGGTTTTCGGGCAGTTATGTAAATCATAATGGAAAGAGTCCTTTCCAAAATAAACACCATCCTACGATGGAAATTTATGTCATAAGCATTGCCATATTTTGTCAATGAACTGATTTGTGGCATGGGGTGGTCCTGACCGTGACTGCTCGTGAATACTTCAGAAAGAATCTTCGATCAATAATAGCAGAAGTTCAATAATATAAGTTAGAACTCAGGTAATATGCGCATGTAGTAAACAAAATGCAAGGGATAAGCACATCTCGAATATCCCGTGCGCTTGAGGCTATAGACATTATATTGCCGCCGGAGTGTAAATCTCAAGTTGACTGGCCAAATTGATCGAAATTGGTTAGCATATGTAAGATCCGACTACAACCGGGGATTACAAACCAAAAGTAGTAGGTCCACTTGGGCGGTCTCTTTCGGCAAGCAGCCGAAGTAACGAGGATGAGTTCGAGCTTCTCTCCCATAGCCATGTCAATGAGGGTAGCCTAGCTAGCGCCTGGCACATTGAATTGTTCTAATTGTGATAAGTGATTATGTTATTCACTATCTGGCATGAGTACGTGTTGGCGCCGCCGAAGTTTTACTGAAATTTTGGCCAACGCTTTCCTTGTTATCGATATAATGGGCAATCACAGAATATATTTTAAAGAAACAGTGAATATACTCTTGCTGATTATGAGGCACTATAGTACCAACATTCACAGAGTGACAATAATCATACTGCCAACGGCACTCGCCAGCACAATGACATCGTCCCAAACAAACTCGTACATCTGACGTAGTCCCTCCCATCCCAGAAGGGCTGACCCCCGGTGACTATATGAAACTTTGTCACAGCAATCTCCAGCACGGATACTATCAAGTCTGCTGGAATAACGCGAACACAAGGAACGCGTGTTTTGGTCAGATCGACCTAAACATTAAGTAGTAAATACGCAGGGGCTCGAAGTAAAACGAAATGCTAGGAGAAAGGTGCACACGACTATGGCGGAAGAGGCGTGGAGAAGTTCGGAAGTGCATATTAGTCATGGCCCGCGGGGCTCAAGGAATCATTTCAGCACGGCCCTAATAGAGTTGTCAAAATACTGGCACTAGAATGTAAACGGATAAAGACAAGAAATTCGCAAAGCTACGAACGGTTACTACAGGCATCAATATCCTGCAGCTATAGGTAACCTGGACTCTATCGCACCTTCGCTTTAGCAATGATGAAATAGCATAAGCTGGTATACTTATTCTGGGTGCACAATCACAATTAATGTGACCATAATTTCATAGACGTCGTACACTAGCACCAGCACTACGCTGAGTAACCAGTCCCCTCAATAATTATCCCCACGGAGTTGTCCCAAGAAATTTAGACCTCCAATGCAAATACCCTACTCTGCGCTATGGCGACAAAAAACCCACATATTTGATAGTTTGGATCGTGAGTAAATACCATTCGTAGGTGTGAGTTTTCGATCACACGGACCGATCACAGCGACTAATACTTGGCCGGCTTCAGTCCGCTTACGTTTTTTAGAAAAGTCTCGTCTTCAATTTTCTCTGGCACTTCCAAACTGCTCCCTTGTATAATTCTTTACGAGCTCATGCAGTTACAGTCGAGGAATTCATATTAACAGCTTTAATTATTCTTGTCGTGTACCACATCTTATCGTTTCGGTGTGTCTGTTCTCCAACCTGACTGCCCGATGCCACAACCAAGCACAATGAGGTCGTTCTCCAGGACCAGCTCGTCGACGAGCGTTCTCACGTCATCGCCCGCGACCCCATTCTATTCTGCTTCGCGGGATTACTCCCCTGTCGCTCCTACATCATCCTCATCCATTCGCTCGGCGTCCTCCGCCACGGCGTCGGTCTCCTCATCTTCTGGCATGACTCCACTCGCAGTTCCCAACGGGGCGTCCCCACCTATCGCTGCTCCCTCTCGTCGGAAAGCAATTACAATAGACACCATGAATCCGTACCTACGGCGTGCTGACTATGCTGTCCGAGGTCGACTTGCCATTCGTGCCGAAGAGCTGCGGGAGTTACTCAACAATGGCGAAACGTCGTTACCTTTCACGGAAGTTATCAACGCCAACATTGGTAATCCCCAGGCCATGGACCAAAAGCCTATTACTTTTTTCAGACAGGTCCTCTCGCTAGTGCAGTATCCTCAGCTCTTGGATAACGAGTTCGCCGACAAAATTTTCCCGAAAGACTCACTTGAGCGTGCGCGTGTTCTGTTGAACGAAATTGGCTCGATTGGCGCGTATTCACAGAGCCAGGGCGTTCCATACATTCGGACTTCTATCGCTAAATTTATCGAAGGTGTGTTTAGTGGATTAATTGAATTTACGGTCTCATACTAACATTTTGTGTAGAACGTGATGGTTTCTCCGCTGACCCGAACAACATTTATCTCGCCGGTGGTGCGTCTTCCGCCGTCAGCTCTCTGCTAACCACCATTTGTGGTGGTCCAGAAACCGGCGTCATGATCCCAGTGCCTCAGTACCCACTGTACTCGGCGACACTGACAATCGCCAATGCCACTCCGATTCCTTATCTGCTAGACGAAACCACTGGCTGGGGAACTGACACAAAGTACATTGCTTCAGTGGTGAAGAATAGCATTGCTAAGGGCGTTGATCTTAAGGCGATGGTTGTCATAAATCCATGCAACCCTACCGGGTCATGTCTGTCACGCGCTGAGATTAAGGACATTATCACTCTTGCAGCGGAAAACACTTTTATGATCATCGCCGACGAAGTATATCAGACCAATATCTACGAAGGCGAGTTCAACTCGTTCAAAAAGGTGCTACGCGAACTTCAGAGAGATTTCCCCGACAAGTATGATAACGTTGAGCTGGCGTCGTTGCACAGCACTAGTAAGGGTATGGTTGGCGAGTGCGGCCAGCGCGGTGGTTACATAGAACTTATTGGCATCGACGAGCAAGTGCTCGAGCAGTTGTACAAGCTTGTTAGTATCTCACTGTGCCCTGCTGTGTCCGGCCAAGTGCTGACGGAGCTCATGGTTAATCCTCCTAAGCCTGGTGACGAGAGCTATCCAGTGTACAAAGCGGAGTATGATGCGATTTATAAGGCTTTGAAGGAGCGCGCGTTCTCTCTTTTCAATGCTTTCAAGGAAATGGAAGGTGTTTCATGTCAGGAGCCTAAGGTCTGGTTGAACTTTATCCATTTGATTTTGTCCTAACCATTGGCTAACAAATTTTCAGGGCGCCATGTATTTATTCCCCACTATTAGCATACCACCAAAAGCCATTAAGGAAGCTCAAAGACGGAATGAGGAACCAGATCAGTTTTACTGTCTGGAACTCCTTGAACAAACCGGTGTGTGTGTCATTCCTGGTTCTGGATTCGGTCAGAAAGATGGCACATACCATTTTCGCACGACTTTTTTGGCACCTGGTGAAGACTACGTCCGAAGAATTATTGCATTTCACAAGGAATTCCTCCAAAAGTATTCATAGAGTCTCTGTGGTGTTGTTGTATTTGTTTTGCTGGAAGTTTTGTTTAATTAATTGCCTTAACTTCTTTTGGGTGTGTGTAAAATTGCAGCATATTACCTTGCGCGTTTCTCTATATTGTTAGGAATTGGGGGAGGGGTTTAGGGGCTCACATTAAAAATCAATGAAGTATTTTATGCATGTACGTTTGTGCACTTCCTGTTCGGTTGGATGTGATGACGGCGACCAAAAATAAATGAAAAGTTATAGTTGTTTATCGTCCTATTTTTGCATATTCAAGTCTTAGCTTTAGAATGATCGATTGTCAATCATGTCACATAAATTCTCGTATCTGCGGATATTGAAGTCATAGGGCTAGCCTCAATTCTCAACTAAAGCCATGAACGCATTATTCTCTCATATGTTGACTATATAATTTAGCTTATATATTCACGTATGTACAGATAAGAACAAATTCCATAGATGTGTTAACCAGTCCCAAAAATCATCACATGCCATCGCCATGTGTATATGTACAAAATCTCTATCCTGTCCGTGCAACGACCTCTAACATCCACTTCACGTATCTGAGCTCTTTCTTACTTTTCAGCCAATGGCTTGCCAAATCCCCAGACTTTCTGGTCCCCTAGCCGTCGCTTCTTGGCCTCTTCGAATAAAACATGTCGTTTAGCTATTTTTGTTAATTAGTTAGAACTATCATGTTTCATTAAACCAGAAAGTCTCCATTCAGACACATCCGGGAAAAGCTCCTCATGTACAACTAAGTGTAACTAACCAATGGGATCATAACGAATCTGCACCATAGGAGGCGCTTGTCGTGGGCGATACATAGCCTTCATATACCCCGTCGCGGCCGTCGAAACCAGTTTCACAAGAGTCAAACGTCCTTTCTGTTCTATATCATTGAAACCGAAAATGTTAACGATCATTTGTTTCTCTCAACATGCCATCAAACAAGCACCGGATGGAGGTGCCTTGAAGTACAAGCGCATACTCACTTTTCGCCATATATAAAAGAACTATAGTAGATCAGTTGCTATATTTCTCGGAAAGCTCGACAAAAATACTTTCAATTGCTGTACGCGCAGGCTCTGTATACGGCTGGAGCGCGGTTACCGTGCCCAACGACGACGAGACCAAAAATTCGTGCTGACGCGTACGGAATATCTCGCTCCAGCGTATTTATTGTCACAATGACTCAACCCTTACCCAAATACTCGATGTGCTCTTAGTTGCCAGGGCTAAGATTGGTCTCCGAGGGGAATTTCATAACGGCAATTGATAGGCCATATATAGCGAATATATACTACTGTCTATAGATACAATTCATACATGTACTGGTCATTAACAACAACAACAAACTGTAAATGTCGTACACTAATCCCTGGCTAAACTAATAATTTCACCATTGGAATACGGAATGAACAAACCAACAGTACAAAAGACAAAGCAACACACCCATCCCATGCACATAACAATCATAGTACATATAACAACACTGTTCTGCTCATCATAGCTCTATACTCGTCCCTTCATCCAAAGGTATAGCGAATGACTGTTTATGACGGTGATGCAGTTAACTGGACGGCGCGGTACTTGGCGACGGAGTACCTGCCGCGTTATCGCCATCACCCCCGCCAACTACGGCTCCTCCTCGTCCACGCATCCCTCGTCCACGGCCGATAGTGCGACTGCCACCGCTGATGCGGCCACGGTGAGATTCTCGCCTAGGGGCGCTTTCGCTTTCGCTACCCGACCGCCATGATACGCCTCGGCCGCTACCACCGAATCCTCGGCTGCTACGTGACGCACTGTCGCTAATCGGAGTAACTTTCCCGAGCTTCTCTTGGTCTACCCGTGGCAGTGCGGCCAAAGCATTTTCCTGCGTATCGAAATATACATATGCAAACTTCTTGCCGGTCTGTGCGATGCGAATAAGTACAGAAGTGATATGAGGCTGATCTTCTGCTGCGAAGTAGGTCTTCAGTGTGTCTTCCGAATCGTCTGCTCGAGCAACCCATAGTCCAGGACGTCGCGGCTCGCGTGGCGAGTCCCTTTCATCTGCAGCCTTCGTTACAATTTCAGCTGGCGGCGGTACTATTCCAGTGATCTTGCCTTCGGTAGGGGTCTCGCCCGGAGCCTCGACAGGTAGATCCGAAACCTTGTCCTCTGATTTCTCCGCGGGGGCAGACGCAAACGGAGCCTTGTCTGGCATTGGCGCAGCCGTTTCTGCTGGTGCAGGCGTAGAGGATTTTGGTCGATCAGCAGGTTTCTGCGGCACGGCTGCGGGAACAGCTGGGGCAGGAGTTGTTGGTGTTGGCAATACACCGTTGTTCGCTGGCGACGGACCTTTTCTCGGCTGCGAAGGTTTAGGAGCGGATTTAGCTGTCGTAACAGCAGGCGCGCTCGTCGGCGTTGAATTCGCACCGGGCCTTCGGTACTTGAAATTGAAACCCTCAGACTTCGTCTCAATCCCAATCTTACCATCTTTAACGTCGAGTACCAGACTACCATACGAAACGTCGGTGAGATTGAAATGCCACATATTTCGGAACCCGATGTTCGCCGTCTCTTCTCTCTCCATTTCGCGTTCTGAGCCAGCCTGAGCACTCGTCGGCATTCTTTCTATCATATTCAGGGCATTTTCAATAAGTTGTTTCTGAGTTGCGTTATTCGCGATGACTGGCTGCACTTCAGGTTTGACAATATCCCAAACATCCATGAATTGTGCACGTGCTCCAGCAAGCTTGCCGCGGAAGTAATCATATGTAGGATTGACTGCAAACTCGTTGTAGCTGCATCCGTATCTGAAATGAAGCCCCCCAGATATTGAGAAATCAGCCTTTATCGACAACGCAAGCTGCGCTAATATTCCCTCACGAGCAGGCGAAGCGTGCGTGACTAATATCCGAGTTTCCGTCTCATCAAACACTCGAGCCGCTGTATCAATCAACTCGCCGATTTGCAGAAGAGTAGTCCACGTTGTACCGCCACCACCGGCAATAGTAGTTCGACCCGATCCATTGTCAAAGAGCTTGTGCATGACCAGTGCGCCTCCCAATCCTAACAATCTGAACTTGACGCCATTACCAGTATCGATACTGCGGCTCGAGTGTTCATCGACAACGAACAAGTTATTGACCTTATATTCGCCAGATCGAAATTTTTCCAGAACGGAGACATCTTCGCAGGCGCCATGGACAGTGTAAACCGGCACATCGAACTTCATCTCTCCAGACAGGAACTGATAGAGCTGTGAAATTGGACGCGAAGTCAGATAGTGCCGAAGTGACTGTGATTCTTGGGGTAGGGACCTCGCGTCGAGTAGTGGCGAGTACTGAGCAACATGCCGGAGAGTTCTGGTAACTAGTTAGCATCCGCTTTCATTTGTAATATGTCATACTACGGTGACACGGATGGGAGTTTGCGCTCATACTTGTCAGTGACTTTGGGCACACTTTCTCGATCGTAGAAACCAAAGTCTCCAGTGTGGATGATGAACGACGCGTTATGTTCTTTGGCAAGCTGATTTAGAATCGATAGCTGGCCTAAATAATGCTAACATTAGATCGCGTCCTAATCAATTTATTTTCAGATTACTTGAAGACATTGTACTGATAAATGCATGGATGTTACTCTTCAAACTTGCCCGCGCCTCAGGTCACAAAAAATTGACTAACCTCGGACATCAGCAACACAGAGAATTCTAGCCTTATCGCCAACATTGAGCACCTGAGGTGTAGCTCCATTCGTAGCCTACATTAACATCAATAATCAGTTCAGATTTCCGTTACAAAATTTTGAACGCGATATAAATTCGCACAGCTAGCGCATTACACTTACAGCCATGATTCTCGATTCAAATTGGTTCTCCGACTAAAATAATTCCTTTAATCACAATTAATCGCAAATATGCAATCCACCAAAGCAATGTATTCGGCACGTGAATGAGAGTGTCAACAATAGAATAGACCACGGTCAGGGGACTATGCGTGCAAAAGGGGGTTCGATATTTCTCGCGCACACAGAAGGTCTTCCAGAGGTTCTACACCCTACAAAAGAATATTGACTGGGCTAGGGTATTATCATATTGAAGACAGTAATCTAGGGTCTTGTAGAGAAGCCGCTAACCCCTGGATCCATAACAGAATGAGTTGCCGCTAGGGGGTAAGCGATTTCCGCAGTAACTTAAATTGTATAATATTAGTCTCATAGAACAGATATATCTTCTACCTAATTCGTCATTTGGCTCGCCGTAGGTAGTTTCACGGATAATTAATAATATCTGACTCAATTGGGGGATGCGGCGCGGTGCGTGTCAGCTTCCCACATCGTGATTTGTTCCTAAAACCTTGGTGAACGTGACAAACTTGACTGAACACTTGCCGTGTCTCTACACTTGCAAACCGTTCCTATCCGTCGAAAAATTTTCTACTCTACATAAGAAAATGACTGTTACGCTCCCTTCAACTTTTGATGGTAGGTGTTGCCTTTCTTTTAACAGTGTATCAGGTATTCAATATGGTCTTGACGACCACACACTAACTGCTTATTAGAACCCGTTCTCCTGGGTGTCATCGGCGGTACTGGCCTATACCATCTCGAGTCACTTACACCGGTGGCGCGTCTGACCATCAGCACTCCATGGGGCCACCCATCCTCCCCCATCACGATTTCCCGCACCAAAACTGGTTTCCCTATCGCGTTCCTTGCCCGCCATGGTGTGCACCACCAGTTCAACCCGACCGAAGTCCCGTCGAGAGCCAACATCGCCGCCCTCAAGCACATTGGCGTCAGAGCTATCATTGCTTTCTCTGCCGTCGGCAGTCTACGGGAACACATTAGACCCAGAGACTTTGTCCTCCCGACACAGATCATTGACCGCACCAAGGGCATCCGGCCGTCTACCTTCTTCGAGAGCGGTATGGTCGGACACGCCGCCTTTGGTGATCCCTTTGACGAGAAATTGGCGGCCGTTATTGCGAAGGCAGCGCCAGTTTTGGAAAGCAATGGTGTCAAGCTGCATACAAAGGCGACCGAGGGCAATGACCTTACGCTCGTCTGCATGGAGGGCCCTGCATTCAGCACCCGTGCTGAGAGCCACATGTACCGAAGCTTTGGAGCCTCAGTTATTAACATGTAAGCTGGTCTGTCATTTCACGTTTGTATTTGGCTTACTTGAATCAGGTCGTGTATCCCTGAGGCCAAGCTCGCGAAGGAAGCCGAGATTTGCTACCAAATGATCTGCATGTCCACCGACTACGATGCTTGGAGAGAAGGCGAGGAAGCTGTCACTGTCGAGACGGTTGTTGGCCACTTGAAGGCCAACTCCCAGAGCGCGCACAATTTTACCGAGGCGATCCTGGACCATCTTGAAGAGGAGATCAAGGCTGGTACTGTCGGTCGCAGTTTGGAAGGGTCGATGAAGTACTCTGTGTCGACTGCGCCTTCTCAGATCTCGAGAGATATGCTGGAGAAAATGCACTTTTTGTTGCCTGGATACTGGTCTTTGGAGTAGATGCAAGTAATGATGGAGACTAGATATACCAGTGTCGCTACCTAAAATAGATGTGGAAAATATGCTAGCGAATGTCATGACCAAATAAGACCAAATAACTGGCTAATAGTTGCGAGGGAATTGTATAGATACTGCTGTGTCATCATAATGTAATATTGTTATTGCTCGGGGCCATTGTGACAGTTCTAATAGATACAATGATAATTAAAATATACATACGAAAGAATTTGGCTACTATTTACATATTGAAGTGATATCACATGACCTTATAATATCAAGAAATGTCATCCAAAGCTGTATCTCATCTAATATCGTACACATCATTTACCAAATATTCACTTGCTACCGTGAGTGTGATGTGCTGCTTGCTGTCGTTGCTGTTGCTGTCCCTGTTGCTGTCCCTGTTGCTGTCCCTGTTGCTGTCCCTGTTGCTGGGGATGGTAATGATGATTATGATGTTCTCCGCCCTTCTTAAACATTCCTCCGCGGCCGCCTCGACCCTGCCCGCCTCTACCTCTTCCAGCAGCGCCACGACCACCACGACCAACGTGCTTGCTTTCACTAGCTGCTTCAGCCGCGGCTGCTGTTTCCTGCCTCTGCATTTCCAATTGCACGCGCTCGCTCTCAGCTGCCCACCAGGTCGCAAACTCCTCTTCCTCACGAAGTTCTTGGAAACTCTTCTTTTGTGTAGCTTTGGCAGTCATGATCTCCTGCTCTGTTCTTTGCTGTTCAATTATCTCAGCCAACGAGAACTGAAACTCTACCACTGGCGACTTCGCACCAGGGGAGGACGTAGCATTCGAAGCGCCAACGGCCCGAGGCATTGATCCAGACCCACTTGCGTTTCTGACTGGCGTCTGTGGAGTCGGGGATCCCTTTCTCGAGTTATTCGCGGTCGACGCGCCCGAGTTCAACCCGCTCGATAATGCCGCGGCCATACCACTCGGACCACCAGCAGACGGTTTCTTGCTCAGCGTTCCCGGCCCGGAACTCAGATTCTGCGCTGCCGTTGTCGCGAACGAAGTCTGGGGTCCCATAGGGAACAGTTGCGGTGACGACAAAGCATTTGTATCATCACCACCTGCCTTCATGAGCGACTTGGCACGTATATCTGCTTTTATGGGTGTTTGCCATGGCGTTGAGGAAGATGCTGACTTAATACTCGTTGACACTACAGCATTCTCTGATTGTTGACGCTGTAGCTTCTTGCGTTCTTTCTGCGAAATCTTGGTGTGGTCCTCGACGGGCTTCGCTTCAAGCTTTGCTATCGACATAGAAGTCGACGACGATAATAATCCGACAGCAGGCGAGGACGAGGACGCCTGCGATGTTTGCGGAGATGACACGTCTTTCCATTTCTTCTGCTGCAGTCCTACCGAGATTTTCGAGATTGAGCTCCGGGTCTTAGTTTGCAGATCTGCCTGCGAGATTACGGATCTGAAGTCTATGGGCGCGAATTTAGACGATACCGGTGCCCACGGAAGACCGTTTGATGTACTGGGATGCGAATCGAACGAATGCTTGGTGCCAAGACTGCCGCCGGGTGTTGACGGGAGCGATCCGTGTGGCGTTACACTTCCCGCCAGACAGTCCTGCCGATTTGGAGTAGAAGACAAAAGGTTGTCATTGAATAACTCATGCACAAACCCACCCATAGGTGAATCATATAGCCCCCCACCGGCCGGCGACGACTCCAGTGTAGTTGCAGAGGATGCCGTAGTCGACTTTGATTTACCTTTCACGACTGTCCAATCTGGCTCCGGTTCATCTTCCATATCGAAGATAAAATCGCTCGGCTGATTTGAAGGGCGTAACTTGGGACTGACGGCCTGCGTCGCGGTCGGTGATTCTTTCGAGCTCCGACGCCGACGACGGTGATGGCGTTGCAAGCCCTGTCCACCACTCGCACCACCGCTTTCAGATGGCCGACGGTCGAAAGGCTTTCCAGTAAACGAACTAGGCAGTGATGATTGCGGTAAAGAAACGTAACTCGATGGCAACGATGTTCCGAACCCAGATATGAGGCGATCCCTCTCTTGTCGCCTTGCCTCCGTGAGCGATGGATGGCGTTCTTCCAAAAGTTCAAGAAGCAATCCTGATTTGCTGATCGGCAATTTCTCGATTTGCTTCTCCCGGACCACTTTCTCTAGGTCGGCCATTAATGATTGGTCCAATGATACAAGATGACTGTAGAATATTGTTAGCTATCGTAATTAAAACGCAGTCAAGAACATACCCGTTTTCAAGCATGCACTCCAAGTTCATAGAGATGTATTTCAACACCGACGTCTTCAAGCCCTCAGCCGAATACAAGTCTGCCTCGGCGAGTAAATCCGCCGCATTCCGCACATTCACTATCACTCAGTTAGTCTCATTACTTAGCGGAACATACAAAGACGTACCATAATTGCGCAATACTGCCTGGCACACTTGGGTCAGCTTGTCGATCAATAGTTCATTCGACACCGCCAAAACCTCCAACACGAACTCGAGAAATTCGGTCAAGCTCTCGGCGCGCTTGCCATTGAACAGCGCGTTCACATCCTTGCCATACATGAAATCGAGAATAATTTTGAAAACAGGATAATGCACGTGCCTCATGTCAACCGACTTATTATTCTTCATCGGAGGCGAGCTAGATAACTCGTAGTCAGATGCAGTGAACGTGGGAACAGGAGCCGACCATCGCATAGCCGTCAGCGTCTCAAAGAACTCTGACCGAGAAGATAAAATAATAGAATGGCACCGCACATCCCGATCTTGCAAATGTACGACCATATCAGTCCACTCTTCAGTCATCGAATCCTCCACCGCGGCCGACAAGTCACTTGAGAGTGACTGCGGCGGCTTCTGGAGGAAATACACTGCCGAGGACAAGCTCTTCAGTTTCAGCACGCTCGAGAGCTGAATCAGGTCTTCCTTGGCGGCGAGAAAGCGTTTCGCAACTTGGGCTTTACTGGCGAATCCTTCCCATATTGGGAGCAGAAAATCAGTGTAAGCAAAGTACACGAAAATCAAAAGTGCCAACAACCCTGCGTTCGAGAATCTAAGAATCGATTTACCGCCAGTTACGCAGTACTCGAGCCCTTCAACTTGCTGGTCCCGCGAGATTACGCCCATGAGGATGTTACTTCTGGTGCCGATAATTATTTTGTTCACGGGAATCAGGATATCCTTAGCTTCATGCGACGCGAGATACAAATCGTAGCCGCCGCAACCTTCCATCTCTAGCTCTTCGAACCGTTCGAGTAATATGCTCGGCAAATCTTCGTCCTGTAACAACTTGAGAGTGCTGAAATATGTCCGCGGCGGTCTCCGTTCACTAACGGACTCCGATGACCGCTGCGAAACCACCGACTGCGAGTCCTCGACATCGTCGTCGTACTCCTCGACAAATGGGATCAACCGCTCAACATCATCCGCCAAATCATGTTCATCAATATTGATCGGGGGCGGGATCGAATCACTCCTGATGGCAGCAAACGCGCCGGACATGTTGCTCCGCACGCCCACAACCTTGGTCAAACGCGAGATTCGAGTAAACTTGAATTCGGAGACTTTCCCGTGCGAATCTTTTGTCGCGGCTCGCTTCGTCTTGCGCCATACGCTCCCGGATTCGGTGCAAATGATGACAGACCCATCCTGTCCGACATCTAAATCGCGGACGGCAAGATGCTTTCGTCGGAGTGACCATACGTTCTGCGGTTTGACGGATTTTGAGAGTAGGTTCGGCTTAGTGTTTTCGAGCGACCTGCCGTCAAGCTGGAAACTGTATACGTCACCCAAGGAACTCAAAGCACAGACTGTATGCCCCCCGGAAACAACCTTGACGATCGTGTTCTTGGCATACATACCCCTCGGTCGAAAAACCGAGAACTTATCCGCGAACCTTTCGAGCGGAAAATTAACCTTAAAGTACCCGCCATTGATATACACAATTACGTCGTAATTCGCGAGCAAGCATATCGTAGCAGTATCAATCGCAGTGGCCATCTTGACAGGTGCTGGAAGGGACGGGACTTTGCGGGGTTGCAATTCAACTGCTGACCCTTCACCAGTTGGAAACCCGAGTTGCCCGACGTTCTTTCCCCACATGAACAAATCCTGCTCTGTAAATGCGACCGAATGCACTCGAGACGCTGAAACACCGATGATGTGCTCGCGTTTTAAGCCTGCCACGATTTTGCGAGGTGAATGCTGTACGGGCTCGTCTTGCGGCTTTTTTGTCTCGACGGAATACCCCAGCTGTCCAAACTTATTTGATCCCCATGAGTAACAATCACCATCCGCAGTGACGACAAGCGTATGATCCTGACCAAGAGCGACCTGCGTTACCTGCGAGTTCCCGAATTTCGGGAGATTCTTGAAAGTGAATTGCGTGCCGCCGGTAGCAAAACCTAATCGTCCGCCATTTCCAAATCCACAGATATACAGGTTATCTGTCGCATCTGTTGTCAAGACAACGGTGTGTAGCTTTGACATTTGCACGTCCCTGATCCGAAGCTCACGGAACCTCTCCACAGCCGGCTCGTTTCTGTCCTCGGCCCTTGGCCGCTCGAAATAGACCCGCTCCGGGTTCGCGCGATCATCACTGTCGTGGAAACCGAGCGTGTGATTCGCGTTCGAGCCAAACGTGAACAACTCCGAACCCCCAACATCCAGATCTAGCGGCAAAGGGTTCGTGCCCTCTATTGTCGAGTTGAGGGCGTCAAACGGAGAATTTCCTTCCCTGTCTTTCACACGAATACTATCGTAGTTCGAGCTAATCAATAACTGTCCTATCGCTATATTCCCAGCATACAGCGCTCTGTGCAACGCCGTCCACCCGCTCTCGAGATCTGCGGCGAGGATATCGAGACTCGGGACTTGGAACAGCGCATTGACAAACGCGATCTTGTTCTGCGAACACGCGAGATGCAAAACCGTACGGCCGTACTCATCCGTCCGATTCACGTCCTTCCCGGCATTATTGCCGCCGCGCTTGCCATCTGTCGCGGCTAAGATGTTTTCGACAATGGCTTCAAACGACTGTATATCATCCTGGTAATAAAACTTGAACAGATTATGTGCCATGAAAAGTCTATGTCGCTCACCGAGAACTGTTCCTGACGACACAGAGCTCTCGACTGGGTCAGAGGATATCAAACGAATCCGGACGAATTCGCTTCTGTCCTCTGTCGGGGAGGTAAATTGTGGACTTAGTGAAGCAAAACGGATGAGGCAGAGGATCGTTAACGCCGGCTTACTCTCCTTTGAGAGATAAACGGCAATACTCGGACGTCTGTGATCAATATTAAACACTGGACTTCGCCTATCACCTTGGACGTGAAATATAAGATACCTTCAGTTAAATCCGAATGGCGTCAAAAGAAAACACTTCACACGGCGAGTAAAGACGACGGTTGATCTAGAACAAATGTAGCCCTCTAGATCGGTCGTCGACGTTGTATTCGCACCGATCTTATTCGTCGTGATATATTTCTTACTCTAACTTAGCTAACGTTCGCGTATAAGAGACTACTACCGTACCACAGCTTAACGTATCAAACGGACCTTCTCAACTGCTTTCGATAATTAACCTATTTAGCGTTGGTTTTGTATTGTCACGGCCCCGATCAGAATTAAACTGCAGCGAGACAAAGAAATATGCTCCGAGCTACCGGCCACCGTAATCTCACAACGAATTCAGTAATTGCGCTCAGCCAATAACCACCGTCAAGAAAGTATCTCCAAAGGCAACAACAAAAACTATCCGCAGGAGAATAAGAGCGTGTTACAAGTCAGCTTTGGATCCAACCGATGAGTCTAAATGTGCAGCATGTGCCGGCACTGGAAGGCATCGAAGAGACGCCTTGTAAGCGGATTAGCCGCACTGTAGCAGTAGGATGAAGAATGAAGTATTAACCAGGAAACTATGCCATCCAGTTACGCAGCACCTTGACGCTAACTCTATTTACTCCTGCCGACGTGAATTGCCGGGCATCGCGAGCGCGTCTTGACTTCGAAGTTTTCATTTTGCAAGGATATACTTGAAGCACTTTCATCGAAATGGGGGTTTGGACGCCGTTGGGAAGTGTATGGCGCTCGCATATATGCATGCCGTCACTGGTCGCCAGAATCTCTGCAAAGCCAGCAAGTCCAATGATTTCGAGAGCATCTATTAGGTCATCATCACTGCAACAGTTCGCACCGTTGACACGCTCAGTACATACTAGACCGTCAAGGACTGTTAAATCTTTACTAGCAGACTCTCGATTATGGATATGGCGACGTTCAACGACGTCAACTCCATTCTTCTCCGCGAACACATCCGTTCGCACTTTCCAGTCTAGTCTAACTCGCAACACCCGCAGCACACAATTCCTCCAAAAGCGCTTCTACCAACACTGGTACAACCGCCAAACCCCTTTCCAACGCCTCCTCTTCACCTTCAAAAGTCTCTCCTTCGCACAAGTATGCTACGGTCTAATCGGCACCTTCGTCGCCGTCTACGTACTGAAATCCATGGTGCCGGGCTTCCCAAGGCTATACTACTACGGTAGCGGGTCGCCGTGGTACGCGCCTATAACCTGCATGTTCGATCACGCTAATATCGGGCATTTATTTTCAAACTCGCTGTTTCTATTTTGTCTGTCGACGATTTTCCCATACGGCATCACGAGTACAGCGACTATTGCGATTTTCCTCGTGGGCGGGTTGTCGGGGTTACTGGTCTCGACGATGCTTGCCCGACATAATGAGCAAAAGGCACTGGAGAAAGGGTATTTCGCGCGCCATGGATTTGAACGGCATCGTGCGGTTATGGGCGCTAGTGCAGCTATCTACGCTTTGAGTGAGTTTTACGACGATTTGTCATTGGGTTAGTTTAGATCGGGCGAAAGCTGACGATTTGTGATAGCCGCCGTGCAGACATTTATTGACCCTTTTGGAAGAATTGCGTTGTATGGCATTATCCCGATGTCTAACTGGATGTTCCTGGCCGGCATTGTCACGTAAGTCGTGAATTTCTCTGCATAATAGACATCAACTGATACGAAGACGTCGTAGTTTCGACTTATTCGGCGTCCTACGGAACCAAGCGCTGTCGTCCCAAGGCTCCGTTCCCGTCGGTGGCTCCTTCATTGACAACGCGGGCCATTTAGGCGGTTTTGCTGGCGGTGTGGTCGCCTACGTGCTCATGCGCAGATTTAGATTTCTCAGACGCGGATTTGATTTCTAGTTTCTTGTATATATAGCAGCTTGAACACTTGTATAAACGCTAGATGATTCCTATCAATATCCATAACGCGAATATGTACCGAATCCAACGTGCACAACATTTATAACCGACTAGAAAGAATGTGCGTCGTATCACCATCATCATTTCGCAGAAGTGCTAATTTACATCCTAAAATTGCGCATGCGTCAGCAGCAACTCGACGAGAAGACGAAAGAATCTCCAATTCATTTCCATTATTCATAATTTTGAATGCAAATATATAGTTTATACAACACTCTAATAACTCAAACTCCAATTTTCAAGCTATCCCATACTATATCCAGCATAATATGAAAAAAAAGCTTACAAAAGACCAACTTACTTCGCCTCAGGAGCACCAACAATGAAGTCAACACCCTTCTTGATATTCGTGGCAAGTCCCGTGTAGGCAACCTCGAGGAGGCCCTTCTCGTAGTCACTCACCAGCGAGAGGACGTTTATGATCTTGACAGCACCAGATGGCTGTATACTACGTTAGCTTGCAACAACTAGACAATTGAATTAAGATTACGTACGCCGAGCTCGACAGGGACGGAGAAAAAGTCGAGTCCAGGGATAATGCTCTTGACTGCGTCGCCACCCGGGATACCAGACAGGTACACGAAAGTGTTCTCAACAACACCCGTCTCGCCAGCAACAGCCTTCAAGATGCTTTCGACGAAGCGGAATCCGGCGTGTGCCATAGAAAGTGTCGCGGAGCCCTTGCCTTCCTTTGCCTGCACGACCTCGTCACCTCCAAATTGAATTCGGTGGACCAGCGCATCCCGGTCAGAGTCCGAGATCTCGACCTTGGGTTCGGAGAGGGACAAGAGAGGAACGATGGTGTCACCGGAGTGACCGCCTACGACGGGGATCTTGAAGACAGAAGGATCAGGCTTGCCGACAACAGTGGCCGTGAAGGTCTCGGATCTGACGACGTCAAGGGTAGTGACACCGAACAGCTTCTTGGGGTCGAAGACGCCATGCTTCTTAAGGACCTCAGCAGCTATAGGGACGGTGGAATTCACGGGGTTGGAGATGATGAGGATGAAGGCGGAGGGAGCATACAGCGCGATGCCAGTGATCAGATCACGAACGATACCAGCGTTGATGTTGAAGAGGTCTAACGGCGGATTAGATACGGATCAAAGAATAACTTCCAGTGATGTTAAGTATTATAGCCACCATCAATTGGAATGTGACAAACAAACATGTATCTTGCGCGGCCACGCCGGGAGATCGGAAACCCCGGACGTGGATAAACGGCTATATGCTAACACAGATAAAAGAACAGAAATACGCACCATCACGGGTCATGCCGGGCTTGCGGGGGATACCGGCAGGAATAACGACGACATCCGCTCCGGTAAGGGCGGCTTTGAGACCGTCGTCGGCAGGGAGGTAGCCGGTGACCTTGGCCTTGGTGGAGATGTGGGACAGATCAGCGGCGACGCCGGGACTGTTGACAACATCGTAGAGAGCCAGCTCGTCAATGTAGGGGGACTGGAATGTCAGCAACTAGGATTTAATTGGTCAAATTGAGTAGGATAACTTACAAGCTTGAGGAGAAGGGACAGTGGCTGGCCAATACCTAGACGCGGTTGATTAGCACCTTTAACCCCGCAAAAAAGAACTCAACGAACGAGACAGACAGACAGATCGGACTTACCACCACTGGCACCGGCGACGACAGCTTTAACCATTAATGCTTGAGTGTGTTCTAGTGCGGGTGTATTTGTGTGTGCAAGTGGATGAGAGGAGAGGAAGCAGTAGGATGATAGTGGAGATTCAAAGACTTGCGGAGCTGGGAGGGGAGACGAGGCTGATATACGCGACGATGGGGAGGAGCATTAGGATAATGGCGCAGGCGGGGAGCAGAACGCGCACAGTACAGCACGCACAACGCAAGCGCCCGGACGCACGCAAGTTTTGTTGAGCCCGGGAGAGGCAGAGGCAGCGTTCTCAGCCCTTACCCATCAGGGGCAGGCTAGTCCTCTTCCACCTTAATGAACTTCAGCGCAGCCAGTTTTATTCTCTCCGTCTCGGCAGTCAGCGCATGCTACTGAACGTACTATAGATCCTCTTCTCCCGCAGGTGTAGTTTGTACGGTTCATCTGTCCCCCCAATATGGCAATCATTGTCCTCGGCAGAAACAGGGCAAGCGCGTCTACGGGTTCAAGGTGAGCCCACGTTCCGACCACGCGTTGCCGCTTCCGATCCGTTTTCGATCCATTCGCGACTTCTATCCGCATAAGTCCAACCCAGTCAACCAACTCGATGTGCCATCAGGTTCCCGACGCGTCCTAGCGCCTGAACGAATTGCGATCACCCGCAATGCGAATGTCGACGATGCCGATGTGCATAACCACTAAGGGTGCCGTTGAAGCAGAGGCAGCTGGTAGTCTGACCGGTATGTCAGCGTATCCTTCGAGATATTGTTCCTTGGTGTCCTCTGTTCCGAGAAGAAGTGCAACTTGTCACAAGATTGCCGTATGGATGGGGTATACAAATATGGCAGGATTCCTGATGGTAAAATTCGGCCGTAAGTTAGTCGGTCAGCCGCGGATGGAGTTGACATTGGGCAAACATGGAGCGGGCCTGGCGCTGGTCGGTGTAAAGACTTTGTGTCAGTCGATATGTGTCTCTCTAAATTTCAGGTCGCTGACAATGATGGCTTCATAATACGGAGTATCGGCATGAGGACGGAGTGGGTTAGATCAAGCCGAAAATAGCACGCATCGGCCATTATTACGATTTCGAATCAGTCAAAATGTCGGCGACCACGTAAAATTTCATAAATATGCGCTACGAACTTTGTCGTTTGAAGTAATCCTTGGACAGTGACAAGACGACCACTACGCAGAGGGAGAGAGATCTGACAATACAATATGCTTTCAAGTGTAATCGTGGCCAGAGCAGCTCAAGTCGCGGATACCAGGACGTATCGTTCGAAGACCCGTGTCGTTATTTAATTATATGTATTGGAAGCACCGATGGGAGCAGGTAAGACTCACTCAGTACGGCAATATCTTACCTGCACTGTGACCTTAACTTACCTGTCGAAGCGTTTCCATCCTTCCTGAGAACGTCGGGCAAAGTAATCATCATGCAACATCACGTGCCTGAGTCCACGATATCATTCTACATGGAATGCATGTCACTGGCATGGGCGTCCATGCTGTCGTGCGACCAAAGGTCGTTGGGCAAGGTACCGTCGTGTTCCGACTTATGTCTGGCACTGAAGTGCCGCACGCACCGGTAACATATTGCTTCCGTCGCAGGCAAATCCATCATAGACTAGCACGTTTGGCGAATTCGCTGATCACTGATATTAAATCTTTTATTAGGTACATGTACAATCAGCCTATATATTCCAACTGATTTAGGCACTAGCCTTCTTTCCTCGTAGCTTCTTGACCTGGGTCTTCTTTGGTTTCTTGGAGGCTAAGAGGGCGGACGCCCGGCTGACGGCGGCCTAGACGAAATTAGCAATCCCGACTAAAAGAATCACATAAATCCACGATTACGTACAGGCCTCAAGTCATCTCTGTAACCCTTGGTAGCACCGGCGACGGCAGCGTAGATCTTTCTGTTGGTCTTGTATGACTTGAAAGTGGTGGAGATGACGCTCTTGGCGGGGGTAGCGAATGTGCTGGCCTTCTTGGTTGACAGGACAATCGACCCGGATTCTGACAGGGCCACGCCAACGGCCTTGGAGTTGGCGAGACCAGACTGAACGTAAGAGTGCTTGTTGGTCAAGTTGAGAGGCTCGCGGGAGAATTGAACGCCAGAGCCGGACTTGCGCTTGACAAGATAGGAGGAGTTGGAGCGGGTGAGTTCCCAGACGAGGTCGCTATCACCGTTAGCATGACGATTCTGATGTTTGCTTGTATTCATTCAACGCGACAACATTGCTCGACAAATTATCCGATTCCTCCTCTTATAGTAACTCATAAAACATTTGAATAATACGTACTTGGAAATAGAAGACATTGTGACGTATGTGAATGTAATGTGCCTATTTGGTGTGGATGATCTATCAGCTGAGCCCTTAGTAACAATTAGGCCTGCCTGCCTGCCCAACGGTTGTGTGTCGCTCTTGCAGAGCTAGGGCATCATCTTAGGGCTTTTTATGGCGAGCCGCACAAATGGCAGTCACGCACCAATCCAGCGAGGAATACGGCTGAGCGCACAGGATATTCTGTAGTATGCCGTGCGCCACAGAGTTGGCTGTGTAAGTGCGGCGCTGCACCACAGGGAAAGAGGGTGGTGACTCGAGAGTCTAGGAGTCTTAAGTCTTGGCTCGACCGCTAGACCGGCTAATGTACTTTCAAATTCACCGGTTCTCCCTCAGTGCCGGAACGTTTTCGGCGAAATATTCAAATCGTACTTGCACGTTAACGCACCTGATGATTTATAACACGTAGCTTGTCCTGCCATCCTGAGACAGCGCTCAAAAGCTGTCAGCACCGCGTCTGGTGCCGTGATGGTAGTACCATTTGTTATCTGTTTACGCTCAGTTGTCACAGCGACTGCAATCATAGCTCGCCTCCTTCCTTGCTGATCACTGCTGCCGATCGCGACCCAGCGTTGGCTGGTCGTATTCATTTTTGCTGGCTCTGCTATTTCCCTATCATAAAGACCCACTCAAGACCGGGGCGTTGCTCTGTAAACCCTATTCTGCCCCGTGCCTGGCCTATTCCGCCACCCCCTGGTGCCCTCTGTCGCGTGTTGGCCGCAGCAAAATTGCCAGTAAGCACTTAGCGTTAGGTCTGAGAGAGGAGTCCACGCAGTAATCTACGCGTCCATTTTTGCATCAGAACGGAAAACGGCACCGATAAACGCTACTAACGTTTCAGTCTTACAATTGTGCAAACTGTTCCCCCCCCCTGCAGGATAATTAAGCAACGATCAGCTCCACTGTTCGTCCGGCTGTCTCCGTTAGTCGGCAATTGCTAGTGTATTGTAAATTTGTCATTCGTGGAGGGCAACGAAGGATTGCTGCGGCTCGTTGGGCAAGGCGGCTGCAACACCAGCCCAAACTCTGGTCGCGTCAACAACCTATCTCGCCCCTGCCTCCTGAAGTAGTTGTATTCACTCTCGGCTTCTCGGCTTCTCAGCTTTCTGTCTGCAGTGGGCATTCCGCCTAGATCGTGCCCGCCGTGTTCTGCCAGGCGTTACTGATCTAATCGCCACTACCCGCCACTAAACGATGCCGCCTTTTACGCGCGGCCACACACGCAACTCCTCCCAGGCGTCTTCCGTCTCGACAACATCAGCAAGCACGACTCCTGCGGTTTACATAGTAAAAAAAGGTCATACCCGTTCGTCTTCCAACTCGTCAGCGGTATCGAACGACCCCACATCAGCCTCGTCTTCTGTCGGTAGTACCGGTCTCGAATCGCGCTCGGTTCATCAGCGAGCGTCTACCATGCCACTCGTAACGACCAGCGCAACCACGACCTTCCCAAGCGACTCCGGCTCTCTCAAATGCGCCACCCCGAACCCGAGTGTCAGCTCCCACTCACGATCGTCGTCGTCGTCGAACTTGGTCCACGCCGGTGAGGTTATCGCGAGCACGGGACTCCTGCGGGGAAAGAAAAAGGACTTCGTCGTTTTGACGCGGAACGAGCTCTTGCGCTTCAAAAACAAGTCAAAAGCCGCTGACATGTTCCCATCTCTCAATTCGATCCAACGCCATTCGTCGAATGCGTCGTCCTTGTCGTCCACCAACACTGTCGCCGATTCAGCGGCTTCAACATCGCCTCTCGAGAACACAATCTGCAAGCTCGATAGAGTATGTCATTGACTTTTCAAACGGCATGCCGCGTACTAATTCATCGATACAGGTAACTGCATTATTCGAAGTCGGCCACATGCACATCGAAGTTGCCTTCCTTGACGAGCATTGCAGCCCGCGATCCACGATCCTGCAATTCGCGACCCGGGCCGAGACTGAGCTCTGGCTTCACAGACTCTACTCGTCAGTTCCAAAAAGGACTGTCGCGCACACAATTTCCCCCGGCACGCTCGACAGTCTACGTGCATATCTCCGTACGCGGAAAGATTACTACGAACCAGCCTTCAAGGCATACCGCATAGTCATCCAGCAGCATGCACAGAACAAATCGTCTCCAAAAGGCGCTACTTCGTACGACGATCTGACAAAAATTGCGAATGCCACAACTCACGCGATCCTCGTCATTGGCCACTACGCGGTCCATTTACTCGCCGTAGACTCTAAGCCGTCAACGTTCTCGTCTCCCCATGGCGAGCTGCAGTCCCAATTCACACCACTCTCGTCCCACGGTATCGTCGCGCTTGTGCATCTCGCAATGTCTCCTCGCGATTCGACTCTTTATCTCTCATTTCGCACCCCATTAACTCCCGTTCGCTCACTCGAGCTCGCGTCGTGCGCCGCAAAAGATATCATACAATCCGTCCGATCATCTCTAGAGCATTTAAGGCCGTGCTGGACTGAATATCCGCTCACAATGGACGTCCCGGAGTACGTGCAAGACGAGCCGCTCGTGCCCATACCCGATCCTGATCCGGAGTTAAAAGACGACGATCATGTGTACGGCGTCAATGGATTCAACATGACACTTGCCGCTTACTGTGTCGCATATGGAATACCCAACGCGCTTAAGAATATCGCATACGACGTTGTTTGGGACGGAGATAATGGTCTAGTATTCCGACTACTGCCTCCCAGGAAAAGCGCTGGACTAGCGCAGATGTCATACAGCGTCCTGGAGTTGCTCTGTGTGATGCGTGCGTTAAGATGGAACGAAGCTTTTGGCGGCATTTCCTTCGCCGGCATATCTCTGGCAAGCTTGCAGGACGTGGCCGATCACTACGCGCCCATCGAACTAGACCAGACGCGGACTGCGAACAGCCGGCGTATTTCGAAATTCATGAAAGCTCTGCCGACACTCAAACTCGAGATGCAACTCCTCATGCTGTGCAGTACCGCCTTACGAATGTTGGATCTCAATGGCTGCGTTCGCCTGCCAAAGTACGGCCAGGATATGAACGAACGCGCGTCCGGCGTTATTGACGCGCTCATGCACGTCGCCAAGCGTGCTACTTCGAACGTCGATTCGTTTGTGTTTTCAAATATCCAGATCGACTTGTACGACTTTGACTTTTTGGTCGACGTAGCCAGTTCACGAGCTGCCCATTTGCGAAATATTGAGATCGCGCATTGTGGGTTGTACGAGCGAGAATTGACGTTGTTGCTGCAAGCGCTCGAAGTCCACGAGAGTACGCTTGAAGGACTGGATATTTCAGAGAACCCCGGCCGGATATCGGTGTATTCACTGAACGAGAGCCTGTACCGGTTCCAATACATGCGTCATCTGTACATGCGAATGCTTGCTATAACATCAGAAGATCTTCCGCTATTGTCAGTCGACACGTTGTCCAACATGCGACTGCAACGACTTGTCCTTGACGGCACTCGACTACGTCGAATCTCGGTTAAGCACCTCTGTGAGTACCTTTCAACCTCCCGCTCCGCTAGTCTCGTCCAGTTCTCAATCCAGTCGTGTGGCCTCACCGGTGGCGATGTCGGCGAACTGCTATCCGCAATGGGCAAATCTCCCGCGAAACAGCACCCAGACTTGACCGTCTACATTGGCGACAACCCGATCTGCACTGCAGGATTCGACGTATTTCTCTCGTCCATCACTAAGCTCGGCACGAACATCCGTCGAATTTCCATGCCGCGAATCGAGTTCCACAAAGAGCAGTTCCTATGTGATTTTTTCATCGTACTGGCCAGTCCAGAGTGCAATATCACCCATTTGGATTTGTCTCTCCTTTTAATCCCCGACGCGGACGCGTCTGCGCATGCGTGCAAATTGCTCGGAAACGTGTTTGCGCGTAATACGAGTCTGATATCGTTGAACCTCACTGGCGAAACCTCGAAGCTGCAAGTCGCTCGGATCGGTCACGGCATCGGTCGTGCACTAGAACGCTTGTCCGAAAATAGCTCCCTCCGTGAGCTTTACATTGAAGGCAACGAGCTCTCGGTCGACGGCGCGATGTTGATTGCGCAGGCACTCACTCGCAACCGCACAATCCGCCGTATCCGCCTCGACGACAACGAAATCAATTTACAAGGCTTCACTGCTATTGTAAACTCGATCGTCGAGTCGGGAAATACCGTCATCCGCTACATTTCGCGTCCGAAAATAGACCAAGCGAAGCAATTGCAGAGAATACGAGACTTGTGCGTAAAATCGGAGATGGAGATTGCTGTGTTGAGAGAGCAGCAACGAAGTACTTCGTCGACGGCGTCGTCCGACAAGGAGGCGCGGGATAAGTTCCCAGAGTTGAAAGATAAAGTCGAGGCGCACAAGAAGGCCGCCGAGACGTTGAAGGTGCTCGAAAACGAATGGGAGCGCGTTTACGCACGCTTGGATAAGTGGTTGAAACGTGGGAGCGGCGCGTCGTCTGCTACGTTGGCATATGTCGACGAAGAGGAAACTGAAGAACAGGAGAAAGCTCGGAAAGCTTGGGAACGTCTGCGTGGTGCCGGTCGAATTGGTCGGAAAATCAGCGCGGGTGGAAGTGTCGTGAAGTAAATACTATTGGCATTAATGTTTATTATGAATACGTTTTGTTGCGTATGGGCGGACAAAAGTATGGTTTGTTTATGGTTATCGGTGGAGTACATCGGGTTCTGCTTGTTGCATCTTGCATCTGGTTTTGTTAAATGTTTGGTTTAGACATTTATGTATGCGCTTCTTCATTTCCGTCATTTGCGCGCTTTAATTTATATAGCTGTCTATAGTGTGCGCATAACCGTCATAGTGGCGGCATCCTCATACTCGTATAATTAGACAATTAACAGTTTTATTGATACAATGTCGTACACGATGACTCGTAATCCAAAATACTCTCCCAAGTAACAAAAGCGATAACTCCAATTCAACACTTATCCCGTCGGGCCAAACATATAACCTTATACGATAACCGAAATCATAACTCTATCAATGCAAACATCACTTCTTTTTCCACAGCTCTGAGCTATTCCTAGAATTCTCTCGCTCATCGACCTAACTAAAGAAAACGGCCCGAGGGTCCCTCGGCAGTCCATCAGCGCCGATCCCGTTCCGCTCCATGGCCCGGCGCGTATATAGTGCCCTCGCCTCATCGAACCCAACATGCATTTCCCTCATAATCCCTTGAATCTCCGCCTTCGAATCGTCCGATAATCCGCCCCGTCCATCCCCGTTCGCCAGATTTGAACGCAAATCAAACGTGTCCGAAGTCAACCCTGACGCTGCGTCCTGCTGGAACGTGCCTGGTGCTTGCGAGAATGAGGACGGTGGCTGGCTGCTGATGGGCAGCAGCGTGCCGAGGGGGAGCACGCCGGTAGTGGCGTTACCTGGTAGATACCCTGCCCCTGCGCGGCCTCGTAAGTGCGTTGTCAGTGGTACGAGGCGGTTGTAGATCGGTATGTGTTCTCTTGCTAATGGTTCTGGGATCACATTAGTCCATGTCCGACTTCCTTCGCCAACTTGTAAAATTACAGATCCCATTCCACGATCTGCAACTTTGTCACCAAGTAATAGCTCTCTCCAAGAAACCTCACTAGAGTCATAGGAAAAGAAAATAGCACATAGTCATAGCAAAATAGTACATACCCCATCTCTTCCTTGTTGCGTATAAGCCCATTACTATAAACACCACCAAAAACATCAGCCATGACGCCGTACTTATGTAATCCATTCCCACGTCTCTCATTAATTTTGGGAGATTGAAAATCAAATACGAGCTCAGAAAATTGTGATGATACAGCAAGGTGCATAGGCTTGTGTGGTTGGAAGAAGGAATACGACGAGGCGCGTCTGCCCGGAACAAACATTTTGTGACGTATGAGGTGTTAGTAATTGGTTCAGGGTTCAGGAGATGGCGGCGAAATGCGAAACCGTGAACCGGTGGTTGGGACATAAAATTCATCGCTGGTTTCATTTAAGATTTCGAGGGCATACGTAAGCTTTAATACCTCGTTTACGTGTCACCTATATTCCTATTGATTTGAGGCATATATAGGCTGACAAATAACACGATTTCTGTTACAATTGTTACTCAAGCATCCAAAACAACCTGCCGCGAGAACAATGCTACAGTAGCTTGCAGTCGTAAGAATATCATGTAGCAATGCAGACGCTACATCTAGTTAGACTGCTAGAGGATTCGAATGGGTCAGTTTGTGGAAACTAGGCCAATTCATAACCTAGCTGATTCAAACAATCTAATTAGTCTATCTCGCGACTTATACTGAATTTCTATGAAGTTTCGTACGTTGATGGCACGCACGTGTTCAGCTTGGACAGGGGCGCGTATGAAGTGAAAGGGAACCAAGTTGCCGCGGTTCTCGAAATACATTGAATGAAAGTATCAAATAGGTTGACGCATCGAACGCACTGGAAAAAGCCGCTACAGCTTAGCAAAGCAGGAAATATTTATCGGTCGGCTTAAGATAATCCCGACCCGACGTACCATCGCCAACACATATCAATTCCAATATCGTCGTGTATTCTATATTAACTCTCCTGAAGTCGTTTGAGCGTTCTGTTTGCTATGCAGTAAATTTGAAGGGCCAACAACGCGGTTTAACTAGTATGTAACCACATGACAATTTCGTTTCTACAATTGACAGCGACCCAATAGAATAAAGTAACTGATCATTCAGAATTCGAAAGAAATATCTCCATAAAAGAACACTCTAGTCACATTCATCCGTCTTTGCCTGTTCAACACAAATAACGTTTCAGGGGTGTCAGGGGTGCATCCTCAAGTAAGGGTACCGAACGTATTCTGGATTGTATTATGGCATCCTGAAGGCAATACGTAAATATATTGGAACATCCTATCATTAAAATAAAACCACCGATACTCCAGGATTTTCTGCGCCAGTAACGCCGTATACTAAAAATGCAGATAATAATAAGTTCGCCCGGCGCAATATTCTATACGAACGATGACAGACAAAAGTAGAGGAAATCTAATCAGCCATTTCCCAATGTCGCGCTTTCCACAGTAACGCTGTCTCCCGCACGCCGTCCCACTACCTCGCGATGAGTCATAATTGCAAACCACAGCAACGTGCCATAAAACACCAAACAGAAAAATCCAGTGGATATATAATCGATCTTTGCATTCCCGCCGACCAACCCACGAATACCTAAATGGATATTGTCATTGTACAACCGAATCACAGGAGCATGCATTCGTGTTTCAATCGAAGAAAATAGATACACGCCGGAGATCACGAGCGCGAGAGCCGTCAGGGCGCCCACTATGAGAACTGGATAAATCAAACGTGGGCTAAAGAACGCGTCAATGTCGCCTGGTGAGTCGAGTGAGATGTCAGATGAGATCTGTGGTTGGTAAGTTGTGTCTGCCGTTTGCGGATTTGCAGAGTCTGGCATTATTTCATCCTGATAGTGCGTTAATCATGTGCTAGGAGCCCTCGTAGCATGGCTAGACTTACTAGAGTTTCGCCAGCCTCTGTCTCTACCGCTTGAATCTCCAGTTCGTCAAAGATGTACTCGATCATGTCGTCCTGCATAACAGTGGCAGTACGATCGACTTGCTCATCATCCAAACAGCATGTGGATGGCATCGCTTCACTAGTTGCATCAGTAGCGGCATCGTTCTGCACTGATGCAACGTCAGCAATATGTCCTTCATTGACATCATCGCTTTGGCGACTTGGCCGGGCGGACTCCGCTTTACTATCTCTTCGTAATCTCTGGTTAAAAATCATCATTAGCTCAGATTCAGTAGCTATTATATCGCGCATTTGATCTACACATATATACAAACCTTGATCAAGGGCAACGATTTCCTAACCACCATCCTGGTCTTGGAGAAAACCATTCTGTTAAAATACTTAGTAATGCCGACGTGTAAGCCACTGGCTAAAAGCAATAGAAGCTATGGTGTAGGAGTGTGGTAGATTTGACGCAGGAGAGATTGTGATTCTGACCGACCGTAGAGTCTACAATGACGGCTGAAACACAGGGTTAGTCATGCAAACAAATATTTAAAATAAATCTATCCGAACAAGATTTCAGTTGGAATCGTGAACGACGGCACGGTACGGGAGTCGATGTGACGTACGTATATGGCAATTTAGGTTGACGAAGATGGCAACGATGCTGCATACGCCAGAACGGTGGGAAACCAGTTTGCGGCAGGGGGCAGGGCCGATTTGGTTAGATATGAGATATTCGAACACGTGATATTGGTAAATATTAGAAATTGAGCTGCGAATTGGAGGAAATGTTGATTCTGTGACTAAAGCGATGAGTTGCAAGTGTGCAATATTTGCATAAGTCTGGCAGTCTGTGGCCGATCAAGAACTGTTGATCATGACGTTCGTGACGAACGGATTGACGACACCAAATAGGCATCTCGTACATATGAACACACTGGCGTGTCGTACTCAATATTCCACACCCTATGGGTGAGATAAAAGGATGAGATTTAATAGTCGATTCATCACTTTAGAGGCATATTATCACTGTACAAAAACAACATGTCTACATACATACACGATATCAGATACATGTTATTCTCAGAACTAGCGCCCACGAGCCACACACACAAAACGGGCGATTGATTAAACGTTGCACAAAAGCGGTACACCTACAATGAATCTAAACGAAACAGTCCATGTTTATCAAGTCCACACACAGTAAAATCCAAATAATTCCGTTAAAAATGCCACCATGAAGTCGACTCTAAATAATGCATGCAAACCAAACTAAGTTTAATCTTATACTCAAGACAGCGTCCATTCGCCCTACGAATACCAAATTAAATATCATTTTGCACAATATCTTCTGGCGACATTACGTCGACAACTTCTAACTGCTCGCCGTTAGCTTCCTTCTCCTTCAGCACATTCAAAAAATCTTCCCAAGTAGTTGACTTAAAGTCCGTCTCCGAGTACCGATGCACACTGCCCTGCACACTCAACAATGTATTCCGACCAAACAAGTCCGTAATCTCCTGCACGCACTTTCCCCGGACTTTAAAGTGTGCAGGGTTCGACGAGATCCCGCCGTCGAGACCAAAATCGTAGACCTCCTCCGACATGATGTGGAACGGTGGTCGGCTTGTGACACCAGAGATGAGAAAGTTCATCGCAATGTCTTCGCAGTTGACGAGGTCGTCCACGTATTTCAGAATATTGTCCGGCAATCCGCAACGCCACAAGAACAGAAAGTTCGAGTCCATGAACATGAGTTTTGTCAGCATGATCGAATATCGTGGCGGCTTCATACGGAACGGCCAGCAGTACTTGATTGTTTCAGAGCTGGGATCATAGCAATCAACACGAGGAGCGAAACCGACGAGCGAGTCGGGTTGGCGCTGCCAGGACTCAAACGCCATGTCGATATCATCTATCGGCGTCCACACGTCGTCGTCGGAGATGAGAACAGCAGCTGTACGTAATTCCTTAACGGGGTTGAATCGATTATTTAACGAGTCAACGGTCTGATTCAGTATGATCACGGAACCCTGTGCCTCGTTTACAAGATCGCGGATGTTTTTCGAGACAGGCTGATTCTTGTCGTGCCAGATCACAAATATCTTGTCGACCTTTGGGGACATCAGGAACTGCTTGATGACAAAGGGTAGGGTGGCCTGGCGTCGAAGGGAGTGCGTGGCGAGTAAAACACTGTATTTGTCCATGATCTTCTCAGGAATATCCAGCTTGTGGGCAAGGTAATCTTCGCACACCTCTTTTGATCCACGTTTGGGTCGCCATTCAAGAAGGTCTTTGTCCAGTCCCAGCTTTTCTCGAGCCGAATAGTCGGCTTTCCGCCATTGATAGATCATATCTTCGTGGAAGGATTGACGCCAGTTCTTCGGGCCCTGGTACCAGAAATTCCATGGCTTCATGGTACCTTCATAATTGAAAACGCGAGCGTTACCAAAGACATACCTGCTGTAATCGAGAGCTTGATATTTCGCTTTGACGTTATATACTGGATTCAATGGATGTATATCCTTGAAGAAATAATTCAAAAACCCAACGTCATGAGGCAAATGCGCTGTGTTGATCATAGCTCTTTTCAACTCCGAGTATATGTCCATATTTGGCTCCACGAGCATAATTGAGTCGTCGACGATGCCACCCAGTTCCAATGTTGCTGTGAAAGGTGGCTCCTGGAACACGTCGTCAATGTTGCCTACTGCAAGCATTTCTGGATGCATATACAGTACTCTATCCCATTGCGTTAATCTCCAAGCTTGGATGGCGTTGCTCCTACACATGCGCCGTCTCTTTGGATCTTCCGATTTGTCTTTGTCGGTGGCTTCCTTCTCAAGTTGTTTCTCCGCGGCCGAGGTTTGGGACTCGTCTATTTCGACTTTGATGGGCTCTGTATCGACCAACTTGGCTCCCAATTTGGTCAGCTGATCTCTCTTCTCATCGTCAAGTGGCATCATGACGACTACGACAATATCCGCATTCGTCTCCGTCTGCTGCAGTGAATGCACTAGTGTGCGTACTGGAATGAACTAGCCAACAGGATCAGCAGGCAAGCTTATATACCACTATTTCCATAACCAGAACACTTACGTCGCCTTCCATACATATCATAGACGCAAACGTGGCCCTCCCTGTGAAATTACTCGGCACCGAATCGGCCGCAGTAGACACCTCACGATCTGGACTAAACACTGCCTTCAACCGCTCATCCATCATCTGCAAGAGCGATTCCTTGGTCACATACCGCTCTCGCCATGCCAGAAACGCAAGTATGGTCAAGACGTTGACGAACACAAGCAGGACCAGCCGCGGCCGCAGCGCCCTCTTCCAAGAAGGCTGTCGGGAAGAGGTTATCGCCATTGTTTGCGCAGTGTGCTAGTCCGTTACAGCGCACGTCGTGATAGAGGGGAAAGATGGGAATATCTAGACGCACTGTTGCGTCGCGTCACGCTGATCCCGACAATTGTGAATCCGGCAACAAAGTCTGACAAGGCGTGATTGAATTGTTTTGGCATGTACTCCACACTGTGATCTAACATGCACACGGGGCCCATGGAACACCCAAATTGCCTTGCTGCTGGGATCCGGGACGATCTGGCTGACCTTCCTAATTTAATTGCTGCTCTGGGGGAATGAGTGGGTATCCTGTTTGTTGAGCAGACCTCTAATGATAATTGCGAGGAGAAGAAGATGCAGACAGTGGAAGGTCTACCGCAACCCTAACCTGTAAGACGTCCATAAGACCTCAGCGTATGGTACCGTCAAAAGCGAGAGAGACAGAGCTAGAGAGCCACCGTGCTAAACAATGGATTAGAGCATGTTCGCGTGATTGACTGCATGGGTGAGCTAGAGGCATGACGGCTATGACGGCTACAGATTTACGATTTCGTTTCGCTTTGGCTCTGCGGGGCGGCTACTCATATTGTGCAGCCGTGAGTATCAGCGTTGATAATGGTTGCGAACTCAGGGCAGTAAATCTATAATGCAAATTGGTGAGAGGCACATTCATACATACTACTACGAAAGACGATGAAATATCCCGAAACTCGTAGATCAGATCAGGCATTAATATTATTTGGAGTGTGGCTCCGCGGCTGCGGCGCAGATGTCCGGGGACTGATCATATACCGAATGTTGAGTAACAAATACATTGGATTCCATGATATATTACATTCTTTAGCATGCATACTGGCATTTATTAAGCTATATATTGCTTTTGGGTCCCCCGACGTTCACGCTTGTATTAGTCAAATTCTTCGTCTATCTCATCAGTGTTTGACCCATTTGTCACTTTGTCACATGCCCCTGAGGTAAATGTTATATATTACTTGCCGCCATGTCGACATCTTCAATATTGGAAATGCCAGTATGTATAATCCGGTCATTCAAGGTATTAAACACAAGACCTACAGATCATAATTTCCCCATTCTCGACGCGCCGTCCAGACGAATAATGGCGCCATTAATAATCACATTTTGAATCACGCTGCTCACCATCCTCGCAAACTCGTCCGCCCTGCCAAAACGCCGGGGAAACTCCAGCATGGCGATCAACTTGTCTTTTGTCTTCTTGGGCATTGGTGTCGTCATTGCGGTGTCGAAAACTCCGGGCGCGAGGGCCACGACGCGAATACCCCACTGAGCTAAGTCACGCGCCATTGGTAGTGTCATACTCGCAACAGCGCCTTTCGAGCCACCATATGCTACTTGGCCAGTTTGTCCCTCGAGAGCCGAGACGGAGGATACAAGTACAATGACGCCCCGTTCTCCATCTTCGTTCAACTCATCTAGTGGCTCTGCGGCCAAGCGTGATGCCACGAGAGAGCATAGAGAGTATGTCCCGATCACATTTACTTCCATGACTGTTTTAAATGCCGACAAGGAAGACGGCTTACCGGATCGATCGAGAATCTTGCAAGATTTAGTGAAAGCAAAGACATCATGTACGTAATAGTCGAATCACCTTCGCACCCCATACAATGCCTGCAGCACTCACGACACCACCCAACTGCTTTCCTGTTTCCTTCGTCCAAGCTACCACTGCGTCGACAGCCTTCTCGAGATGTTCAGCATCAGTGACATCAGCCCTAAAGAATCTAACCAACTTAGAGTACGGGAATATCTGCGACATCACGCGTTCCCCTGCCTCTTCATCCCGGTCGACGATCGCGATGTATCCACCATACGACGTCAGCTCCTGTGTTGTCCGTAATCCAAGACCTGACGCACTGTAAAAATATTTGGTCAGATCGCAATGTATGAAGATTAGACTGATTCTCCCCACCCGCCGGACACTATGAATGTGCGACCATCGATTTTCATTGTCGTCGGTGAATTCTTGGTATTGCAATAATTATGCAGTTCAATTAACTTATTAGCATCAAGATCGTGAGCAGTCAGAAGTTGTCAATGCGAATGATACATATCAATGCGGGGTTGCATGCACTGGCCCGGACCGACGACCGCCGAGGAAGGCAAATGTCCCGGCGGGCCCCCTGAAAAAAACTACATTTACCAGGCGAACGCCGATCAGTCAGAGGTATTCAGAAGACAATACGTAGTCGAGGACTGCATGACACTTTGAATCGTGTTGCCTGACTATTTATCTAAATCCAAGACCAGAATTTTGCCAGTGAGAAAATGAAATGGAAAATATTGGAAGAAATGACTGACGAACCGAACCAGGAAGGTGCCGCGTTTAGCCGGCGATCGGCAGTGTTCACCACGCCATCCCGTCTTATTCCTACTCCGCCACCGACGACCTAACAATGAGAACGAATGAGACAGATTGGCTAACGTTCAAGTTCGAAATCCCGACCACTGTTTGCCGGTCGCAACCGACTAGTGCCAGGGCAAGCAAACCCGCAGGAGAATCAGTTGGGTTTGGGTTACGTCGTAGGGCTGATAGGATTGCTGTTCGAGCGACGTCCACACGACGACGGGCCTCAAAATAAAATCAGGGTCGTTTCGAGCGCATTCAATGGCAATGGTATAACTTATAGAATTTGCGCCTCGCAGAACGGTATTCGTGCTATGGGGTTCGAATCCGATGGGGCAGATGCGGACTCATTGCCAGATTCGGTTGTGCGACCTTGACACGATTAGTCGGGTCCTGTTCGCGGGCCGGTCCATCCCACCGCCGAGGCCGTTAATTATCGACACGCGCCAGGGGCACACCGGGTCGAGTTCCATGGATAGCTGGTAGCTGCTCTTTCGAGCTACCCCTCCAGCCCACTTTCCACATACATATATATTGACGTCTCCCTCCAGCCGGACTATCTCACATCTTCGCAACATTATCCTCTATTACTTTCAGAATGGCCTACACTCACGCTACCGGCCTTGGGCCCCTGCCCGCCCCCCAGCCAAATCTTGCTGAGCATGTTCTCGACCTCTTTTCCCTCAAAGGCAAAGTCGCCTCTGTTACTGGCTCGTCCTCCGGAATCGGTTATGACGTTGCGTACGCCTTTGCCCAAGCTGGCGCCGACGTCGCAATCTGGTATAATGGCAACCCTTCCGCGATTGAGAAGGCCGAGAAGATCGCAAAAGACTGTGGAGTTAAATGCAAGGCCTACAAATGCGCTGTCACGGACAGCAAAGCGGTATGTTCACTGCGCGTTCTTCCGGCATATTACATCCCATACTGACTGGCAGGTTCAAGGTTGAGGCCACTATTAAGCAGATCTACGAGGACTTCGGGGGTCTGGATATCCAGGTCGCCAATGCTGGTATCCCCTGGACTGCCGGTCCCATGGTCGATGTCGAAGGTGACGAACACTGGGACAAAGTCATCAACATTGATCTCAACGGAGCCTACTACACTGCCAAATACACCGGTCAGATCTTTAAGAAGCAGGGTCATGGCTCTTTGATCTTCACTGCAAGTATGAGCGGCCACATCGTCAACATTCCCCAGATGCAGGCCTGCTACAACGCAGCCAAAGCCGGCGTCCTGCACTTCTCGCGATCACTTGCTGTCGAGTGGGCCGGTTTCGGCCGGGTCAACACTGTCTCTCCGGGCTACATGCTCACAGAGATTTCAAATTTCGTTCCAACAGAGACTAAGGAGAAGTGGTGGAAATTAATCCCTATGGGCCGTGAGGGCTCCACTAAAGAACTCGTCGGCGCTTACCTCTACCTTGCCAGCGATGCTAGCACTTACACTACGGGTGCCGACATCATTGTTGACGGTGGCTACTGCGCTCCTTAGGTCCGTGCATATCACAGTATAAGGTATCACGAGAGAATTGTAATGTTGTATAACTTATCCGTCTTTAATTGTTTACTTTTTGCATAGCTTCAAAGCAGTATATATATGTAAGCATGATGTGAAGAATATGATTATGATGGCTAGGAACTGTGACACGCCAATGCTCTGGATTCAATGGCATATGCCTCCACTGCAATCGCTATGCTGAAGACTGGCCATAAATTTGTGGCGAGGAAATGATGGAATTTGAACAATGCTAAAAATTTGGGCAATAACCAAAGCAAATCAATATGTAAGCTTCAATGGTTAGCCTATATAAGGTTATAGGGTAAGGGCCATCTCGTGAGGCGAGTTGCTGAGCCTAGCAAAAATGTCCACAATCTAAATATGCCAAAAAAGAGCACCATCCAGAATCGCGACAGTCACTACGCACGATCGCAAGCGTAACACGGCCGACTTGCAAATCGTTTGTTTTGTACTGGCTGTTCTTACAAGATGTCTAAACGACGACCGACGAATCAGATTACTAAGGACACCTACCATGACGACGGTGACGATGATTCCGGCGATGACCGCCATGGACCACCTGATGTAACTATTGAGGCTAGTCCGCAAGTTTTGGCTGGAAGAAAGTAAGCATTTTATTGTCAATAATATTGGACGGTACTACGCAGACCGTTTCGCAAAGATGCTAACTTGTCTATTCTACAGAATTTTGCAACCGCGATCACGCAAGATAAACGGCATTGGTGCAGGCGTAGGTTCGCCGGCTAGTGGAAATCCCTTCGGATCACTCCCGTCTGCGTCGCCTATAGACACAAATTCCAAGCCTGCCCAGAACCTCGATTCTGTATCTACGCCATCGCCCGTAGGTGGGTCTTCGAATCCATTTGGATTTCTCTCACAAACTCCCAAGACCACCACTCCCACGACTGCGATTTCAACGTCGGCTGCTACTCCCGCGGCAAGTACAGGATTCAACTTTGGATCGCAGCCACCATCAATTAGCTTCAATGCCTCAAAAAATGCGTCTACACCCACAACTGAGTCGCGGCCGTCGTTCAACTTCGGTCCTACTACACCAGCCCCGGCCCCTCAACCAACAGCCACTGCTCCAGCGAGCGCACCTTCTAATGGATCGGACAAACCATTCTCTTCCACCGAATACGTCAAATTCTTGAAAATTCGTGCTCTCAATGAAAAGTTCAGTTGCAGTATTACTACCGGATTGGATAAGGACGAGCTGGGCGATCTCACAGCATTGTGCAAGGCATACATAACGTATTTCGAACGAATTGACAAAGAAACTAAAGAAGCTGCGAAAGCGCAAGCCGAGTTTGCTGGGTTAAAGGAAGACGAACCGGCAACGATGACGATGACAGCTATCTCAACGAACCCAACGACGCCGAGTAGTGCTGGATTCTCGTTTGGCAAACCTGCGACAGCTGCCCCGGCGTCGTTTGCGAAACCAGCCACTTCAACACCGGAATTGAACCCTAAGGGCAAGCCGAGCGAGAGTAAGCCTTCGACGCCGTCGCTTCAGCTTTCAGCAACTGCACCGGCATTCTCCTTTGGCAAGCCTGCGACGGATGCTGCTGCAGCTACTGCAAAGAATGGCGATACTCCAATGACGGAGGCAGCAAAGGCATCGCAAAAGGAAGAAGAGCCCAGAGATGATTCTGATTCTGACCATTCCGATTCGGTCCCGATTCAAGGCCCATCATTCGTCGTCAAACAAGATCTTTCGAGTTCAGCCGACTCACCATTTCAGTTTAAATCTTCGACTGACTCGGTAAAATCTAATCTTAATGGCCCGTCGTTCACATTCACTTCCTCGACTACAGCCAAGATGAGCGGTCCATTCAAGTTTGCAGCAACGGCGCCAGAGAGGCGCGCAGTATCGAAGCCGGCAAGCACTGTGTCTGCGTTCTCGTTTGGGCTCTCGAGTTCGGCGTCTTCTCCTTCGATCACTCCAGAAACTGCTGCGTCGCCAACCAAAGAACCCGAAGAAGCCAAGAAACCTGCATTTAGCTTTGGTGCGTCGTCGTTCACTTCGACCCCGTTCTCCTTTGGTACAGGCTCAGCATTCGGAGCAAGTACCGAATCTGAAGGCTCAAAATCAAAGTCAACCACGCCGCCTCCATCCGATATCAATACAAATACTGGCAGCCCATTGAAAATTTCTAGTCTAGGATCAAACAAAACGTCAACCGGCTTGAGCCCCTTCACGTTCAAGTCCACGACCGAGTCGCAGTCTAGTCCGTTTAAGTTCAACGTCCCGGCCCCGGCAAGTGTCAATACTCCATTAGCGACTCCATCAAAGCCAGCGGCTGATTCGACGACGTCGACCGAGATGGAAACACCGAAGCCGCCATTATCGTTGTTCCAGACTGAAAAGCCTACCAGCACAGCTGGAAGCACGCCTGTGTTCAACTTTGGTGCAACTTCAGCGTCGTCGTCGCCATTTGTGAATAACACATGGACTCCAGATAAAGGCATCAAGTTTGGGCAAGATGACAAGGCGAAAGCTTCCGATGAAAACTCGGGTGCTAAACCAGCTTCTTCCTTTCCCGCATTAAGCTTTAATAATCCGCTAGGATCGACATCTACAAGCTCGCCGTTTACTTCAAGCACGCTTCCGTCGTTAAATGGATCCGCTTCTGGAAATAGTGGGTTCTCGTTTGGAGGGGCCAGTGCATTCAAGCCTGCGGTAGGGTTCTCGTTCGGGTCGACGTCACCGTCGAGTACGGCTACCAAGCCTGGTCCTGTGACATCGTTGGGAGAGGCTAGCAAGGAAGTCACTCCTGGCGAGTCATCAGGCGGTGAAGCCGCCGGTGCCGAAGACGGAGATGCCGCGCCTCCAGAGAAGCAGATCAACCTTTCCGCTGAAAAGGGCCCCGGCGAAGAGGAAGAAGACGTCGTACTAGAAGGTAGGACGAAGGTATTCCAGTTCAAGACCGCTGCTGAGCAAAAAGCTGAGGCAAAGGATGGTAAGAAGACGGATATTCAGGATGGGTTCGTGACGATTGGGTTGGGTCCATATAGAGTTTTGACGCACCAGAAGACGACCAAGACGCGCATATTAGTTCGAGCGGATGGATCGGGTCGTGTGATTTTGAATATTGGGTTGCGGAAGAATGTCGAGTACTCGGCTACCGATACGAGTGTGCGGATATTAGATTTCATTGAGGGTGGTAAAGGCGTCACATACTTGCTTAAAGTCAAGACAAAGGCCGACGCGGAGAAATTGAAGGATATATTGCAGGAGCGAAAGAACGCGTGAATTTAAAATTTTGTTTATCGCTTGCTGTGGTATGAGATGATATGCTTTCGAATAGTTTGACGACCGACAAAAATGATCTTTAACGCTCGTTAAAAGGAATTTTTGTAATTATATGTACTCATAGTTAAAATGCACAATGGTACCATATTTTGGCTTCAGACCAGAACAGCATATTACTTATGCTGTAGCCGTGAAACGCTGACTTGCCTGCGATTTTTTGAATTTCCAGTAGTTTTCGCGGATAGGATCATATTTCTCGGCAAGCAGTGTCCATGCTTGGCCAGCCTTTTCGACTTCACTTCGGCTCGCGTAGATATCTGCCAAGACCTCAAGTGCTCGCGTGGATGCTACTCGATCGATATCGACGTTCACTGATTGCTCAGTCGTTGTGACTGCTGCTAGGTCGTTGCAGAACTCTTCAATCTCTGATATGGGTCGTTGAGCGCGCTTGAGGACGCTACATATAGAGCGTCAGGATCCAGTTATGACGTGACATATATTGGACCTACCCGAGAAGATAATTCCACGCGCTTGCGTTTTGTGGTGCTTTCAATATTGCCCTCTTTGCGTAACTACAATCCAATTAGCACGTTGCTTTTTTTAGCTAGTAATATTACTTACTCTATCTCGTCGTCAATTACAGACTGGGCAACATCCACGCCCTTCCCAAACACCGTGAAAAACCTATGATTCCAAGCCGAATTATTCCGGACATCATTTTCAATCATGCGATGAGTATAGGGCAACTCCGTGACCCACAAATCAAACCTCCGGACCAACCATTGCCTATACGACCAAACATGGTAATTCTTGGAATCCAGTTCCAGCATTACTTCAATAAACGGGAGTTCTCGAATGGGATTGTCGTATTTGTCAACGATCACCTCGCGGTGATTCCTATAGTAATGAGTGATATTGATGATGGGAAGCGCAGACTGATCCGCTTACCATATTTGGTAGTTCTTGGGGAATTGCTGGCCGACTTCTTCAATCCATATCAATTCCTGTTCCAAATCCTTCTTTAGCGCAAATAATAACCGCGCTCTATAAGCCCTGTTCATCTGTCAGCTCTTACTCCATCAGCACTCATTCGCTCACGCAACTCACCAGACAGAATAATGTGCCGGATTCATAAAGATCAAGTCCGATGTTAACTGCAGCGCGCGGTCTGAAACCTCTTCGACACTCATAACGGCACGTAAGTACCCAGTTGCTGTTTTGTAATCATCCTGGTACGCAATGGGCGCGAGTGGGTTTTCCCCGCCGTCGTGTTGTGGGATGGGTAGAATGTCTTCCCATGAGTAGTCTGATATGTAGGCCAATGGCATGATTGCTCAACAGTACTGTGGACAATAGCTTGCTAGCTAGATGATAAATGAAGGCTAAGAGAAGCAAAATATGTCAAGCAAAACTATATATAGGATCCTACGATCATTACTATATCATCGAACAAGACTCGCACATGCCTGTTCCTGATTCTGAAGGATAGGTAGAATTGTTCACGGGACAATGCCCTCTACAAGCCACAAACTCATCCACTTTTAAGGTTTAGCTGGCACGGCCACATATCAAACAAATTATGTGATAGCATGCAGGCGGGCCGAAGCTTGTGAATTAATTCTTGTCGACGAAAGGTGCACTCTGCGAATTGTGGGGATACTCGCCTCAAAGAGGCGCTCTTTACCGACGACAAATCGTGGCGGACGGATTATTCCTGTAAATATTGCGCTCAACTAATTCTAAGCACTCGGTGGTCAGCAATTGCGGCTAATTGCGGTTTGTTAGGCAGTCTCACTCGTGCTCTCGATAAACTCGAGTCATATCTGCGGTGCCCCTATAATAGGGCAGATATTTACAGTTTATATCCAAAATTGAATATTTCTACAATCGACGAATATAACGTCATGGCCTCGGCAATCCCTGGGCCACGCGACCTTCCCGAGTCACGATATGACTTATCGTCTTACTGGGGACGTGTGAAGCACAGCGCCGATGTGTCGGATCCTCGGTGAGTATACCCGACGTCAATGGAGAAATTGAGTACCCAATGACTAACATTGTGCTAAGAATGCTATTGATTACGAAAAAGAAATTAGAAGAAGCAAAAGCTTTGGTTTCCGATTACAAGAATGGCAAAATCATGGACATGACTCCGCAATTGTGGACTTCTAAGAAGATCCTTGACTCAACTATACATCCTGGTGCGCTCTGGCTGATGTTCATGCTGTGTAAGATACTGACGTAGGCTATAGATACCGGTGAACCTGTATTTCTTCCATTTCGAATGTCATCATATGTGCTCTCTAATCTTGTCGTTACGGTGGGAATGCTGACGCCGAATATGGGCGTAAGTTACATCCAGTGAAGTTTGAAATCGATTTAACGGTGAATTAGGCATTTGGCACGCTCTTCTGGCAGATCACCAATCAGTCGCTAAATGTCGCCATCAATACCGCGAACAGTAACAAGTCTCACCCATTGACCACCCAACAACTCGCTACGTCGTACGCAATGGCAGTCACCGCTTCGTGTTCAGTTGCCCTTGGACTCAATTCGCTTGTGCCCCGCCTAAAATCGCTATCAGCGAACTCACGACTAATCCTAGGTCGTCTCGTCCCTTTCGCGGCTGTCGTGTCGGCAGGCGTAGTCAACGTCTTCCTAATGCGTGGCGAAGAAATCCGGAAAGGTATTTCTGTTTTTGACTCAGACTCGGGCGAAGTCGTTGGTACCTCCAAGAAAGCGGCAACGTTCGCCGTCGGCGAGACCGCCATTTCCCGCGTTTTGAACGCGTCGCCAATTATGGTAATCCCCCCGCTTATACTAGTCCGATTGCAGCGCAAATTCAAGATGACGAAGCCAATTGAGACGGTCACTAATTTGGGCTTGATTCTCGCGACATCGTTTGTCGCGTTGCCGTTTGCGCTTGGAGTGTTCCCTCAGCGTCGGACTGTTGATGTTACGAGACTGGAAAAGAGGTTTTGGAGTTTGAAGAATAAAGAAGGCAAACCCATTACGAAGGTGCAATTTAATAGAGGCATATAAGAACATAGAAATACAGATGTGTATATATTTGTACTGCTAGTAGCCGTTGTATAGAATAAAAATATATGTCTAGCTAGGCTGCGCCTTCGGGACTTCGTGTAACAGTCGTTATCAAATTTTGCTGATGGCAAGTACATCAAATGCTCCCCTCTCCCCACATTTAATACAAACTACAGAAAAGCAATACAATAGCTACTTCCACAAAGCTAAAAATACAAGCTAAACTCACTATACGTGATCACGCGGAGTGAGTGCATATGATTAGCAATTACAAACTAATGCTAAATTAAAAAGCAAACACCACATTTTATGCTCTCAAGATACAGCGGCTCAAGATTCGTACAATAAATCAAGTCCTCGTTTAATAATATTAACTATGGTCTACCAAAACGCCCAACCGTCAATCGAACCTACTCCAACCGTTTTCTGAATATCTTCCCGATCACCCAGACCTAGCAGATGATGCAAGGAAAACAGTTTCTCTTCCCATTCTTCCCACTCTGCCGCATCCGACTTTGTTGGCAAAAGACAGCCAGCTCCAAAACCTCCAAGGCTAGTTTCAAAAACCTCAAAGCCGTGACCTTCGAGTCGCGCTTTTAATTCGAGTATTCTGGACTCTTCAACGTCTACTTCTCAGTCAATATAGTTCACTGCACTCGTCGGTTACAATGAATGCCTCACCTCTTTTAACTAACGTGATGGCACAACCACCGCCACCAGCACCAGTGAGCTTGGTCTCTCCAATCTCGAGCTCGTCGGCCGCCATTCTAATCGCTTCCAACTTCGGATGACTCACACCTAAAGCAACCAACATTCCATGATTTACACGGACAAGCTCACGCAACCGCTCCTCCCACACATCATCGCACTTTTCCTTTGGCATCAGTAGAAGCTTATATGCCTCGGTAGTCAAAGCTTGAATACCATTCAAAATCGGCTCCGTTACAAGCGGATAATTCTGAAGTAGTGTAGCCACATTCGCGACCTGAACAGCAGTTCGTCGGGGCTGTCGCGAGTCAATAAGAAGCAACTTCAAGGGCGGGAAATTGCGCATGGATTCTCGCACGTTGGGGTTGCCTTTGGTCATTCGCTGGAACATGACCGCGCCACCGTGACTAGCGACCGCGTTATCAATTCCGGAAGGGTTACCATGCATGCATCGTTCGCCCAAGAATGCCCAGGCGTCAATCAGCTCGATACTGGCGTAGTTGGTGGCATTGAAGTCGCTATCGTCATCGCCTTTCGTCTCAGGGGGCGAGACTTCACCCGAGAGGAGACACAAGGCTGCCGCAACACAGACCGAGACCGAAGCTGAGGAACCAAGGCCAGCGCCAATTGGTAGTGTTGACCGAACAGAAAACGTCATACCAGGCATGTCCGGGCGGCAGAGGCAGAGGTAGAGGTACAAGAATGCAAGTGCCGCAGACCTCTGAAGAGGATTGAGGACCGCTACAAGACTCTGCTCTAGCGCGTCCATCAACACAGTATTCAACTCCGACGGAGGCCGAACTGTGTCCATTGACCACTTAGGTACAACATTCCACGGCAGTGAATGTATCTTCCACGAATATTGGAGTTTGACATCTGGGAACTCTAATGTAACAACGTCTGAAAATTCCGTTGCGTGCTTAGTTGTCAAGAGGTACGATCGCAACGACACGGCAGCGGCAATGGCAGGCTAAAATGAAGTATTAGTATGGTTTTGCTTATGGTTATAAGTAGCGTCGTGTCGTTCACCTTGCCGTAGACAGCGGCATGTTCTCCGAACAAGATGACCTTGCCCGGCGCTGAGACGAGAAAGGGCGCGGACACCATTCCGCTCGCGCTGACCTAAAGTAATATACACGGACGCAATAGAAACAATTGTGACTAAGAAATGACTCGAAACGAGCGATTTTGTAAGGAGCACGAGCACGGCAGAGACTATGAGTAAAGAGTAGGATTGAGCGTTTGCGGACACGTTCTACATCGTCTGGGGCGCGTGTGAATATATGGTGTAACCCGGCGGCCGAACAATAGGCGCATTTAGATCAACGACATCTCAAACTAGCCGCAGGTTTGAAAACCTGCTCTTATTCCATTCCCAAATATTACATTTCCCACATCTAACGATACTAAATTATCAATGACTTGCCGGGAACTGTTTGTCTAGCATGTATCGTCGATTTATCCCGAGTACTCGATTTCTTGATATGTTTTCGTCTCGGTCAAAATTTTATTTTCAGAGTCCCTGAATTCGCGCGCATCGCACCAATTAACTGAACCCGAATACGGAATATCCGAACGATATCGCTAGACGTCGCACATCATAATTTTGCGATAAACCATGTAACAATCTAATATTTACAAACACAGACCAACAGATAATCTTCTTCAAAAACGAAAAAATAATGCAAAATAAGCGACCCCGGAGAGGATCGAACTCTCGATCTTACGGTTAACAGCCGTACGCCTTAACCAGCTTGGCCACGGAGTCATAGGGCTATGACGAACACGCACCCGTTGACCCCCATAGCCATCTTGGGCAGATTTTTTTTTGGGCAATGTAAATCATAATAGAAGGACAAAAAAATGACAAAAAAATTATGTCAGTCTTCAGAAGAATAGATCGCCTACTTGATCCTGCGCAAATTACTGAATCCTTGGCCAGCTTTCCACGCTAACGGTTAGCGATATATACTCGTTGTCAAAGCGAAAAGCGCAATATATATTCCTCTCCATATACAAAATACAATATACCTCTGACCATCTCTCGGGGTGTTAATGAATAAAATTTGGCCTCATTCGTATTCGCAGAATTGCCGTTATTCGCAACGAATAAGATGTGGGCGCCGAATACGAATAAAAAGTATTCGTAATTTTGTGAAAACGCTAGCGCGGACCTCAAACTTTAATTCAGCCAATTATGACGCGTCTTAGTCTGACATTGATTGCTATTTTTGCCAGTGAGGTAGTTATGGTCAATGGCGGGATGTCAAATTTAAGACGAGTCATTTTCCCAACATATCGCCTCCATGGCGCTTCTTTCATGAAATTTAGAGCCTCAGCTAGAGCGGTCGAACCCATGTTTGGACCATTCTCAAGGTAATCGCGAGCGATATAAGAGAACGGGCCATCGACGTTATTCTTTGCCTCTAATTCACGTCGGCTATCCATTAGCAGCACGTACTTTAGACATAATCACCCAAATTACAGATATATCTCGACCGTGGGCACACACGAGATTCATGAAGGTGCACAAAGAGCAAAACTTTGTCATGTTTTAGATTCTGGTAATGAGCGTAGAGTATCTAAATGGTTATGGTCACCAGTTATTGAACCACTCTCTGGTTTAGGGCTTCTGGAATGTTTAAACTCTATAGCAAATTGGACGCGGAAAGCAGATTGTTGTCAAATATGATGTCCATTTTGTATTCATAATCATAAACTGTGAAGCAATAAAATCTAGCAGATGATTTACGCACTGCAATGCCATCACGAAGAACCCACACGAAGTCAAGACTTGGGTGTTTGCAATGCAAAAAGAGAAGAGTAAAGGTATTAAATGCAGTCTTTTATTTGTGCGCTTTTGTCAAGATGTGGAGCAGGACTCCGTTCAAACGCCAAAACAAATCTTCATTATTACTGACTTATGTACAAAGTGTGACGAGAAGGGGCCGCGATGTGGCAACTGTACAAAGCACAACATAGCTTGCAAATATACCGGTTCGTCAGTAAACCGCCTCCTCTTATCTCGAATCGTGTATAGCAACAATCAGCAATGTCTCGACACAGAAGAACGTTCCTCAAGCGGGAGTTCTCACGTCTCTCCAACTTCATCATACAGCCAGTCTCCTCCCAGCACCGGCAGCAGTGGCAGATTATCGACGACTACTCCCTCGAGTCTACGACCACTGGATATATTGAGTAATTTGATCGATCGAAACCCTCAATTCACATCCAATCTTTACATGCAGGATCTAGATTTGATGCATCATTATTCGACCCAGACCTACCGGACATTGTCGGAGGCGACTAAAATTCAAGAAATATGGAAGACTGTCATCCCGAAAGAGGCACTCGCTCATCGTTTTCTCATGCACGGTTTACTGGCTTTGTCTGCTCTACATCTCATCGAAATCAACAACGGTGACAAGGGTCCGAGTCGCATGATGTATATGGAGATCGCCACGAGACATCAAAGTTTAGCTCTCAGTTCATTTAGACCAGAGCTCAACAGCATCACACCTTTGAACTGTAACGCACTTTTCGCGTTCTCTTGCTTCCTTTCTATTTTTGCGTTTGCTTCCTCTCAGTGTATGGGAATCGAGCAGGGCATGGCACCAGTCGAAGAAATCGTGCAGGCGTTTAGCCTTCTTCGTGGTGTATATGAGATCTTGCACATGGCCTGGGATTGGATAGAAAAGGGTCAACTGGAACCTCTCCTCCGACATCCGGGCACGAGTACCACAGGTGCTGTATCGGCTGAGGCCCGCGCTGCTCTTGACCATCTAGAGGAAGTTAATAACGATAATCGCGACAGTGAAGCAAAAGAAGTATGTTGCGCCGCTATTCACAAACTGCGAGAGTCTTTTGAAAACTTCTATTCTCAGTGCCTACAGGTGCGAATAGCGATGGCATGGCCCATCACTGTTCCGCCTGCATATATCATACTCCTGAAGAGTCGGCAGCCGATGGCTCTTGTTATCCTTGCTCACTACTGCGTCATTCTTAGGTGGTTGGAGAGGTGCTGGTGGTTGACTGGTTGGAGCGAGAAGCTTGTTGAGGAGATATATCAATCTCTTGATGCGTCGTGGCGGCCATCGATACGTTGGCCCGTTAAAATAGTTGGACTGGTTGAGAAGGGGATCAGTCAGTGAGGTCAATATTAGTATAGACTGAGACTTTGACTCCGTCACAGCAGCCGATTTGAATACTATCGCCGACGATGGATGTATCATGCCAGATCGATCCATGAATCCAGTATATAAGTTTAACCTACGACATATGTCGTTTTATGGTTTATAATAACGTGGATGCGGATGGACACACTACTCGCAGGGTATGGTGTTGAGCTAGGAACAACATCACCTCTCACGGTCGAGGACACTCCTAATTCCGCGTTTGTAGTGTTGAACTCATTCATTAAGTCATTAACATCGCAAGAGAACATTTGACAGCAGCGTTACACAAAACACTAGCATTTTTGAAACAGCAGGCAAAGATCCACAGGTTGCGCGAGTTCTGCTGTGGCCAATGATATCGGCTCCACGAGCGGCACCGCTGCCGTATCAGTCATCAATTCTGCCCGCTCCGTAGGTTCTGCAGTGGGGAAATCTCTCATCTCATTGTGGCAGTCCATCTCTTCATGCGGTATTCCGGTATCCTGCTTGTGATTTGTGCTGGTTCTTATTTCGGTTTCAAGGTACCGTGAGGCGCAGAATAAGTAGGTGCAAGTACCGCGGCCGACCAGATCACTGAGCAAAAGCAATCTTACCATCTACAACCAATAGTAAGCGGTCCAGGTAATAATATTGTCATGTAAATCGAGATATGCAGATGCACTGAAGGGAACGGCGAGAGAATCGTTGTAACCAGACTTGCTCCGATAGTACGATGTCAGCCATCTACGGGATCTACCATCAAAATTTCACGGTATTAATACAAAACGCAATCTCATTTACAGTCTGGAACTAATATATTGTCCGGACGTTCGGTTCATTGACCAGCATTTTATCGAGCTGCAATTTGGAACGTCGGACTTGGATGGCCAATGCATTACTCGACTGTCTTCATTGGTAGGAATGCAACAGATGTTATGATAGGATGGCCATATTGCATAAATATCCCGTTTATTGTTATTACACCAACTAGCACCAGCAAGTAACAAATTTAAGCTATAGTACACGCAAAAAAACTACCATCAGAGGGTTTACATTACCATTACTCGTCCTCAAGTTCATCAAAATCCGCCTCATCCTGCTGATGCTGCTTCTCAATGTATCGTTCAACCTGTCTAGCGATGGTCGGATTCTCGATCAGGTTCGCCTTGATCAATATCTTGTCGCACCCTGCTACAGGACACTCGATGCTATCTAAATATCTCTGACGGCCACGCGAATTTTCGACGAAAAGAGAAAAGATTGCGTCCTTAGAGAATGTATGAGGGCAAACGTCCGAAGTAACTGGATTCACAAACAGCGCCAGTGATACTGGACATTTGAGCGATCTCTTCTCCTGTGCCACAATGAGATCATTATCCCCATCATCCTCTTCTCGCTCGTGAATCTCGGCAATCGTCTTCGAAGCGCCATGGGCGTCGAACCAGTCTTCTACTGGTGGCATATCCTCATCTCCATACATATTCTCCCAGGCTCGACGCTTGAAGTTTACGTAATTGGTGTTCCCCGAATATTTCTGCTTGTCGTTCTTTGCTGAATTCCTTTCCGCAAACTCTTCCATAGCATCCAAAAAAACCGACGCTGGATCTTCAACCTGATTATTCCTCAGAAGCGCGCGATCGATTGCGTGGGGCTCGGAATTCACCAAAACCTCAATATCGATCAGCGTCTTTAAATTGAGCTCCAGCACGTCCGCGCTCATTCCAAATTCCGCGCGACTTGCTGCCGTATCTTCCAGATACTTCATAAGGTCTTTTATTCGTGAGACACCATTCGATACAAACCTCGGCAGGTTTTTGATCGTCTGCTGTTCCTCCTCGCGCAGGAACAATGGAGTGTCGTCAATCTGCTGATCTTGGCTCGCAGAAGCGATGTCTTCCATCTCCTTGTCTGAATCGTAACCAGCGCCCATTTTGATCTAGAGAGCTCACAGCATACAATTCTCCAATTCGATGGCACCCGTCGTCGTGGTACTGGTGATTCTACAACGCCTAGCAACTACGCGTTCGTCGAACGCTTATGGCGCGCCGCCCACGACGCGTTATCATACAAACCCTGGTTACCCTACGATGCTCATGAGATCACGTGGTTCTAGGCACCTCGAACCGATGAATTCCGGCAATTTAAAGATAGTTAGCGTGTCATCTTTCTGATTTGGCTATCTATTTGGTGATGTTGATGATCTTAGTGCAACATGATTACTTGCCTGACTTATTAACTGGCACATATAGATTACGACATGCCCAGATAGTTAGATATCAGCGTATAAGTATCTCGTGCAGCTTATATATGACCGGGAACCGATCCTAGAGCACAAGAAACAGGGCATACACAGCGATTTGGAAAACATAAAACTTTTAAATTCGTATAGAATATCTTCAATATAACCTAATAACGCATGGACCGCTAATCTACCGGATCACTGCATATAACTAACACTTTAAAGCTCATCCTTAAACATATGCTTGTAGTGCAACATAGACTCTATTGTTAATGTTGAACCTGCCAAACCCAATTAGCAATCGAAACGCACCGGTATCTATTGCGCTTACCTCCACAGACGACAATGACAGCAACACTGTCCTCATCCAACTTCAGCTGGCTAGTGAGGTCGTACTTGTCAGAATAATACCATGGAGCTAGAGCAGCACCGCATGCAGGCTCCACAAATAAACGATGTTCATCTAGAATCTTGAGACAAGATCCAACAGCCTGTGCATCGGTAACCACAACTGAACTAGTAGGGTATGTCTTGGCTGCCTCGAATGCCTCACTGGAGACTCTATCCGCGCCCAAACTACTAGCGATAGAGCTGATAGCTGGTAAAGTCACCAGTTCTCCTGCCTTAAGAGATGCATTTAAACTCTCCGCACCGTATGTCTCCACTGCGATAATGACTGGCTGCTCTCCAGGCGACGGATAATGTCTCTTCAGACCAGCAACTACTCCAGCAAACAAGCCACCGCCACCTACAGAGCACGAAATAGCCTTCAACTTAGACTTATCGTAGCCTGCTTCCTGGAGCTGTTCGACAACTTCGTCAATCATGAAGCTGTTTCCCTCCCAGATCAGCGGATCATCAAATGGAGGGCAATACCGCGCTGGACCGTCCCTGTGCTCAGCAACCATCTGACGAATCTTCGTATCAGCTTCTCTCCACATGGATCCATGGATAATAACATTGGCGCCATAGGCGTCACTCAGACGTTTCACCATGTGAGGTGCAATGTTACTCGGGACGACGACAGTGCATGGACATCCGTACTTTTGGGCGGCTTGAGCTGCCGCGCATCCAGCATTTCCACCGGATGATGTAAAGATGTGAGGTTTTGTTCCTGGCGGTGAGTTCAGAAGCGTCTGCCGGACAAGATGGCCGATTCCACTACGATGTTATAGTAAGAATTTGATATTATAAACCTGAAATCAATATGCCTATTACCGACTCTTGAATGAACTGGACGGCTGGAGTACCTCGAGCTTCAACAGGACCGTGCTGCTTGTCGCGTTAGACCAATTCAATATCAAATCATCCTTACTACCTTCCAGTTGCCTTTGATAATGATTGAGAGTAAACCAATGGTGTCCTGATATAGGTTTTGCTAAGAGCGACAGGACCATCTCTATTGTCAGACACGCCATCCCCAGTTGAAATAGTCATGTCTATTAGCGACGCTCAGTGATAGTTTTGACACAAAAGGACCTGTTCCATTTATCTATCCCGGACATCGTCGTGAAGCAGAATCGCCGCGGAACATACTGCCTAACTTAGTCATCATGGTCATCAAGTTTTGTCAGCATTTAAGAACGTGCCGCGTTATTGCCAGCAGATATAAGCCGCATGGAAAGTTTCGACAGATTTTTCGAACGTCGCAGTTTCCAATCGTGTTCAATAGAATAGGGCTATGAGACCGAATTATGCGTCTGTGACTATCGGTCGACGAACGTTCTTGAGTGACGTACTGCAATAGCGTGCGCTGAGGCATGTCTCATATGCGCGCGGGACGACCAGATCTCGGTATTTTGTTCGCAATGTTCAAAATCCGGCGTTTGATGGCCGAGTAATACAAGGGCACAGTAAAATATACGAACATACTAGTATTTTACACGCATCTAACAAAGCCTTGTCCGATTCGCCAAACCCGTTCCTATGCAATCCACAAATGGAATCTACCGGCTGTACGTAGATACGACGATTCCCATTATTCTTTCAATCTTGCCGTAATGCCTGAATGTGAAATACAGCAACTGGAATAGCAGTTGTTTCCGCGACAACCGTAGCCTGCACACCAAGATTCGCAAGAGCGCCTCTGAGAACACCACATGGGAACCATAAATATGGTTGTGCCCTCGTAACTGTGTCTAGGCCACCTACTTCGGTACTCATTCTCATCAACAGGCGGAAACTGTTGTCTGTAAGTACGTACACTCCTCGGTGGTTTGTTTTCAGATTGTCAATTTGCTTGCGAAAAATAAGATGCCACAGATCTTTACAGATAAACTTCATTACATCAAGCACGTCTGTAAATCGCGGTCGATCTTGTGAAAATCTAGGAATCAATTAGCATTATTTCACACGGACAGTTTCAAACTCACCTTTCCACTAGCCCTTGTCCGACTCTATATCCCAGTCCTTCAACATGTTTGAATACCGCGCCTCGTCTCTCCTCTTCGCCTATCCGACCGTCTTTCTCACTTAATATTGCTGGCATAGCATTACCGTTAGAGGTTTTCCTCTCACCAATCACTTCCACTACCCGTTCCGACATTGGAATCAACTCTACTAGCAGAAAATCTAAGCATGAAAGATTCAGATATATTGCATGCGGATCCGTGTACATCCCAGGCAATGTAGCGGATTGCTGGGACACTGCTAGCGAGGGCGAGGGGACACTGGGTCCACCCTGTATTGGGAAGGTCGTTGCCGGTACAAGCTTTCCCGGCACTCCTTGCTGTTGTTTTTCGTTCGATTGCTGTTGTGTTGTCGCGCCGTTGCTACCCAGTGGCCGATTCGACGGCGCGTGGGCGATGTGTATGTTCGCTGGAATTGGCGACGTTACTGGAAACGAAGAAGCCATTGTGTATACGATCCGCTGTCATCCAGATCTCCGTTGTATACAGCACAGCAGCAAGTCTACAAACCTCACAGACAATAGTGTCTAGATGACGTTGCCGTAGAAATTACGATAACAATGCGTTTGCGAACCTGAGTACTGTCTTGGCGGTTAGGGATGGAGCTAGACACAACCCTGGCTGGCTTACATCTGGTCCAGTACTCTCATCATTTCAAAAGCCGCGCCGGATAATTTGTGTAGGTTGGGCACGCACACGACTCACGACGTTCAAGTCTGTCGGGCTTAACTTGTGGCTTCAATAATTTACCAGTAGCTGAAACTACGGAGACGCTCTCTACAGATGAGGCCGGAAGTCCAGGTGAGTCCGGTTACCTGCTACACTATACAGTGACTACCAACGATTTCGACTTCAGAGCGGTCGAGCTGGGTAGTCGAGTGACCTTAGTGTCGGCGGCTGAATTACTCCACTGGGTCACGGAAGCTGGCGTTATACAGCTGAATTGTCACAATGGCTGCGATGAATACTTTCATAGTTCTGTCATGTGTCATACTGTGTTGGATCGTCTCCCAAGCCGTAGCATTTCCAAAACAACACTTAGACAAGTTACGGTGGGTACTCGGGCATTATACTAAATTATGTGCTAGTCTATCTGACGTCGTACAATCTTAGGGAGGAGACTCGAGAGGCATTTTATCATGGGTGGAACCATTACTTACGTTACGGATTTCCTGAAGATGGTATGTTTCTGCAATCCAGGACCTGTCCAAAGTCTAATAGGTGTACTTAGAAATCGCACCCATATCGTGTATGGGTCGAGGAAGCGACCGTGCTAACCCAAATAATATCGGGATCAATGATGTGCTAGGAGACTACTCACTTACTCTAGTCGACAGTTTAGACACGTTGGCCGTAAGTTGCTTCGGAATGAAGTGATGTGAATACTCAGTGGCTAATTGTAGGAGATGATGGATGACCAGGCCGGCTTTGAGTCTGCAGTTAAGAAAGTAGAACGATTTGTACAGTTTGATATACCATCTCGCGTACAAGTATTCGAAACGACGATTCGAATGTTGGGCGGACTTTTGTCGGGACACATATATGCTACCTCAGACGCTTTGGGCCACAAGATCAAAGGTTACGACGGCTCTCTATTGGCGCTGGCAGTAGATCTGGCGAATAGACTGCTACCAGCTTTCGATACGCCGACAGGTATACCGCTCGCCAGAGTTAATCTTCGGTATGGCAATAAAAACGAGAATATTACAGAAACCTGCACGGCTGGTGCTGCTAGTCTGGTGCTTGAGTTTGCTACCTTGTCCCGGCTTACCGGGGACGACAAATATGAGAAGGCAGCTAGGAAAGCTTTTTTTGCCGTTTGGGATCGGCGGACTACGTTGAATATTGTGGGATCAGCCATCGACGCAGTCACAGGATTGTGGTTATCAGCTTATTCGGGAATAGGAGCCAGCGTGGACTCATTTTTTGAGTATGCGTTAAAATCATATATATTACTTGATGACGAGTCGTTCCTCGACGTATTTGCCAAGTCATATGCAGCCATAAAAGAAAATATTTTAGACGGTTGGATATATCGCAATATTCACATTGTTACAGGCTCGCCAGTCACAAGCTGGATTGACGCTCTGGCGGCGTTTTTCCCCGGCCTTCAGGTATTAGCTGGTGATATAAATGCAGCAGTCAGAAGCCATTTAGTTTACTACCATATCTGGATGGCATATGCAGGGTTGCCAGAACGATGGAACTATGCTGTAAATCAAGGCAGCATTGAGCTCGGGTGGTACGGCCTTCGTCCAGAGTTTGTGGAGTCGAACTATTTTCTCTACAGAGCCACGAAAGATCCGTTCTACCTACATGTAGGAGCGCAGATACTGAGCGACATCCAAGCGCGGTGTAGGACGCGATGTGGATACGCAGCATTGCATGATGTGCGGACTAACGAATTAGAAGACAGGATGGAAAGCTTTTTCCTTAGTGAAACGATTAAGTATCTTTATCTGTTATTCGACGTCGACAACCCTTTGAATAAAGATGGCTCGAATTTCGTTTTTTCGACTGAAGCGCATCCGCTACGGATAGATATGGAATTGCTTCAAACTGCGCGACAGAAAGGTGTGAAGTTGAGGCCAGGATCAACTTTGATTCCGCGACAGGGAGAAGATGAAATTGAGGATACTGAAGATAAGGATTTAGCATTGGAATACTCGCCTTTTGAGCCCAATTTTGACTCATCATTGGAAAATGATTTTCACGACGACGATGATCTCGGCATTATCCCTGACCAAGAGGCAACCTCGACTTGTCAGAATGTCAACGGGTACAAGTCATTCTATTCCTTTGTCACGTCCTGGGGTGAATTTTACCACTTGAATGGTATATATAACTTCACGCGAATATCAGATGAAGTATTCCCACTACTACGAAACACTACCAAATTTCCTTCACAGACAAGCTTATACAGCTCGAATATTTCGCCACTCGAGGACGGAACGATACCAGCCCGACGAGCGATCATTGACCTGCCGCCAACTCATCCTGACGCAGTTTCGGTGCCATTACGATCATTTCCAATTTTGGAGCTGTTTTTCCCAGCAGAGAGTCGATCCCGGATTTGGCAGCGCGGAAAAGACTTAGAAGCGCCGTCATTCGATGGGCATCGCGTACGTTTTTCTAAACAAGTAGATAGATCAGAAGGTGGATTAAGGAGCAGAATGAAGATTTTGACGGTCGGAGGAATAAAAGTGTTGGGAAATGTTAAGGTGAGAAGCTTGATGTCTCGAGGTATGCACGAGCAGGATGTATTGGAGGTGCTTCGTGACGGGCGGGTACGGTTACGTGGCGAAGACGTAGTTAATTTGAGGGTTGGATGAGCATTCCATTGTTAAATACACTGGTTATAGAGCGGTATGTTTACTATTTTGTCCTTTTTTTGGATTTCATCTTGCGGTTGGGACAATTTTCATGTATAGTTTATGGCAGTTCTGGCATTAGCGTTAATAGCAACGGATGTGTTTGGGAGATTCTAGAAGTAAATTTAGCAAACTATTGTACATAATGAAGCCTTGAGACGTATGCTGAAACTCCCAATTTAACATATCACCTGTCCCGACAGGGCCAATATCTATCACTACGACTTCACCAGTCTATGATCCCAACTTCTCCGGCTGTCCAGACAAGAGCGTGTAAACTGGGGCATTAAGCTGATCGCGCCCATGCAAGAAATCCAACTCAAGGATAAACACATACTCAAGGATCTCGCCCCCCAACTTAGTCACCAACTGACCAGCAGCCTTAGCACTACCCCCCGTCGCAATAATGTCGTCCACGATAATCACTTTTTGACCAGCTTTAATCGCGTCGGCTTGCATGACAAACACGTCCTTGCCGTACTCCTTCTCAAACTCTGCCTCGACAGTTGGACCTGGGACTTTTCCTTGCTTGCGAACAGGTACAAACGCGGCGCCTAACTGCAGCGCAAGAGTTGGCCCGAATAAAAATCCACGCGCGTCGAGACCAACAACGACGTCTGGCTTAGACTCTGGTGTCGAAAAGTTCGCTTCAATTTGGTGCTTGATGGCGTCGATAAGGGATTGGAAGGTCTTTGGAGACTTGAAGATGGGCAGGATGTCTTCGAAAAGAATGCCCTTAGTGGGAAAATCTTCGAATTGGCGGAGGGTCTCTTTCAGGAGAGCTTTCGTCTCCGCGATCGAAACTGGAGATGACATTTTAATGCGAATTAGGCAGTTGTAGGAGAACCTGTGCTTCTAACAACGACCGACTTATAACCGGCCCAATCTCCTTGTTTTAAAGTTTGCCACAGCACATGGCAAACCATCGCAACAGTGATAAGTCTTACAACAGACACGGGTACTACAGAAGGGTAACCTAGACAAATCTTCCCATTATTTACCACTGCGAGCAGATAATACTCCCCAGGTCTCAAACATGTAATGATGTAAACGTAATATATGACATAAATGCAGTGGGCACCAATCATTAGGCGAGGATAAAATTGCGACTTAAATCTTGTCTTCAAATCCTGCACTTATTATACAAAATATACAATTCCTATAACACTACCCGTACGCCAATATTATAGTTTGAGTATAGCTAACCGCGATCAGTTATAAGCGTGTTTAACATAGTGGGTTAAACCTCACGCTTTATTTCGGGAAACCTACGCTCCATTAGCATTATCGAAACCCAAATAATTCCAAACTTACGAGAACATCAGCCAAAACTGATTACAAAATAAAATCTCGGTGGAAATCCGCCAACCCTTCAAACAAATTGACCGACAAATTTGTGAAGAAGTCATCAAATGCACCAATAGCATGACTTCCACCAATCAGCGCGACATTATCTCCAGCGACATTCTGAACGCCGGAATTAGCATGAGAAGCATTTGTTATCCCAGCGGCTTCTTCGTAGAGATTCTGCTGCATTCTGCAGTCAAACGGGCCGACGAAAGCCGGCTGCTGTTGTTGCGTTGTTGGTGTTGTTGAAGGCTGTCGCTGAGATACTCCGGAATTGCCGTTGTCATAGCGCAGTTGTTGGTGTGCCTGTTGTGCTTCGGGCTGCTCTTGATTGAGAATCTGAGCGATGCCGTAGGACTGTGATTGATGGTGGCCCGATTGATGTAAATGGACCGATTGCCGATGTTGCTGCGCCGGAGAAACCAAAAGTGACTGAAGCGATGGGTTAAAATTATTCTGAAGCGGACCAACAGTTGGTAGTTGGTATACTGGGGGAAGTAATGTCTGTGACGATGACCCGGCCTGGGACGTTTGCGGTTGAAGCGGATGCGCCTGTGCTTTTGATTGCGTCTGCAATGGAGACTGCTGCTGTTGCGCGTTCAGTGGCACCGGCTGAGACGCGCTTAGCTGAGGCGTAGGATACTGTGTTGGTGGAGACTGCTGCTGTGATGCAGGCTGAGTAAACTGCGTAGTATGCTGTTGTTGCTGTATCGGCTGTTGTTGACCACTCATTTTTGCAGCATCAAGAGCATACTGCTGCACAAATTGCGCCATTCCTGGCGCATCAATGACATCAACCAATCCAAACGATCTCGTCATCTTCAGGATCATCTTGTAAAGGTCGCGCGACTGCTCCCAAGAAGCAGCTAGATCTCCAATTATAACCATCAACTCCGTTGAATACTGTAACACCCTTCCAGAAAACCGATCCTTGTTCAAGATCTCAAGCAATAGCGCCCGTCGCTGGGCCCGCAGCATCGGGATCTGCTTTTCTTGTGGTGCGGGCTCGTCCGCATGTGGCACTGGATCTGTCCTGCAGCCTTTCGGCAGACCGTGCGTCTTGCAATAGCGAGAAATCATGGCGATCAGGACGTCAAATAATACGAACATATGCATAACGACCAAATGATTCAACCATGGCGGCCAATAATTTGAGAATTTGACGTTCTTGAATTTGTTCAGCGTGTCAATGCAGCCTTGGGTCGCGTCTAGAAATCTTGTATAATAGTCCATCAAAAATCTGTCCGCGCGAATATTCACCTGCTTGTGCGGCAGGAATTGGGAATATATACATAGTCGCACAAAGTGAAGCATAAGCTCACGGTACAGATCAGGCTCCATAAGCTCATAGCCTTGTGCCGACTCTTCGCGAGCCCAAGACGCAGCTAACTCCTGTAATCGTGATTCTAGTGATTCTGCTATGTGAGATGCTGCTGCAGCAGGCTGTTGATGAATCAGGCGAAGGCCCTTTGACTGGTACAAAGTCCTATTCACTTCCAATAGAATCTCGGAAAGTTTGGCAACGGAAATGAACGATCGTAGGCAAGACTCCATGGATACGTTGATGGGCGACCGGTTGACCATAACTGTGCAGGAAGCCAAAGACAAATCATCGCTTTCATGCATCGTCAATTGACTAAGCTCCGCGGTGGTCGGCATCGGCGTATCGTAGTATTCCGACATCACTTTCGGGATACCGACGAATCGAATGATGGACCACGCGTCACGAATACAGATGGACCACCATAGAGCCTTGCGCAACGCCCGTTCCCAACCTGGGATATCCCATTCTGAGCAATCAATATGAAGACGCAATTCCACTGCAGCAGCGGCCACGGCAGCATGGGGCATCAGCACTGCACGGTCTGCACTTGAGTCTGCAATAAGAGACAGTGCTTGAACGGCGTCCAATGTTGGCAAAAACAACTTATATGAGTAGTGCCCTAGTAGGTGCTGAACGAATTTCGTCTGCAACGCGCGTCTATCGTCCGGCGTTCCTAGTGTACAGAATGGCACTGACACCACGAATATTGCGAGTAGTAGTATGACAGACTCCTTGTGTGCGCCATAGGCAGCCATAAAATGACGACGATGTATGATGGGTTGGGTTGGATTGATGAGATTAAAGTAGACATCGACAAGCACATCGCCATACTGCTTTCTCCAGTCAGCAACTATTTGCATATCTTCCGGGGAGCAAGGCAAGTTGTATCGTGCAGTCTGAGCTGGATCATTCTGGAACGCGAACGCGTAGACGGGAGCAGTAGGAGAATCGACCAGTGAGCGGAAAAGCGGACGATAGCTGTTGAGTGACTGAGCAAATATCACCGGATTCTGATGCCAGTCTAGATCAACCATTCGTCGGAATAGCTCAGGACACATGAACGAAAGCGACAGATGAACGGAATGGTCCTCGCATGACGATATTGTGCTTTGTTTCATGTATTCTGGCAGACGAGAAACATGATGCGGTTGTGAGCGGGACGGCGTTGACGACAAGGCTTCTGGCGACAGCCATACAGTCTTGTTGTTTTCGTTAACACTACTTGATTCAGCCAATGGTATCTTCCCATCGCGAACTGCGAACTCATTTGCGTTTCCGCTGTAAGCAGTATTAATATTTCTGTATCCTTTCGCAGATTTACTAAAGCCTCCATCGCCGCTGCTTTCTCCGATGGCACTGCCAGAGCAACTAGCTTGTTGTGGACGAATGTTGTGTGAGTCGCTGTCGTCCATGATTTCGTCGTCGTCGGATTCAGCGTCATACGCAAAGTCGCGGCCAGCTCGCAAGGTGCCAGCGGGACTCTGAACCGCGCTGCTAGCATCCCTATGCTTTTTTGACGCCCGTTTCTTCCGAGGAGCAATGTGACAAAGGAAACCTTTCTTCCGGCACCGAATACATGGGCCAGAGCCATCGGAGACGCATTTGATCTTGTGTCTTTGGCATTGCGTGCATGCGCGCTGTGAGTGCATCATTTGGCGAGCCACAGATGCCTGCTGGTTCGGCGGTGCGCCAGAAGAAGCAACTGCCTCGGACGCAGCAGGATCGGAGGTCGCTTTGTCCGCGGTCCCTGTCAACGTTGACGGCGGTTGTGGCACATCGTGATTGTCTGCTCGTGTGGATGGCTCAGACGATATAGCGTGTGACGTACCTGCAGACGGCAAACTCTGAAGAGGTTTTGCATCCGTTCCGGTGGCAACGTGAACGTAAGAGAGAGTCGCATTAGCAGGAGAAGCAGCCGGATGCGGTACTGTTGAGTATGAGTCTTTTGCGGACGAGTAATCCGGATTGCTAACGCCTGCAGTCAAGGACGTCGTCGTGCGCTGGTCGTGCGGCTCCGCCATTGATCCTTGTGTCGGCATTTTGCTATGATACCACAATATATTTACGGACTCGGCGGTTTGGTTGTTGCGATATATCGCCGGCTGGGTGGTTCATTGGCGCCGATTATACAAGCGGCGCGGACTCGGACCACTTCTTCACCGATACTTGCACTTCGGCTTTTCGGCTCCTGGCACAACGGCGTTACCAAAGTTGGGGGGCCCCGCCTCGGATACAGCTTACATTATTAATTATTATCCACGCCGCACTACGGCTCTATTATTTTTGTTTTAACCAGACGCAATCGAACAGCATCGTACAATATTCCTTCCTTACTGCAAGCAAAAGAATTATTGGTACATGATACAGAGATGAAGGCGCAAATAACAGACAGATGACACACTGAGTTGTCACCTGATTGAGAGCAATTCCCCATAAGCCTTATGATGCCGATTACTAAAGAGCAATTCATTGCCAAACTACACGCCAACCACAAATTCGGGATACTGTTTTTGGATCAAGCTCACGACATCTTCAAGCTGTAAGCAAACACCCAAAATCTCCGCATCCCATGACTTGAGATTCTCTCTTTCTGCCTCGTCTAATCCTCCCCGTCCACCACCCTGGAAATAAATAATGCCGTCAACGCGATCAATCACTGCTCGTAATCGTCGTTCCTGAATCATCTTCGCCGCATATCCCTCAGCAGCATCTCCTGATCCGAGTCCTAGCAGCTCCGCTAGCTCCGAAAATGAAATATTCGCGTACAACTTCGATGCCGCAAGCAAATTGTGTTCTGTAACTGCCCTGTCCAAAACTGAATCCTGTTCGTAGTCTCCCTCACCTAGTTGAGCACCGCGACTGATTAAATGGGATTTAGGGATTTTTCGTCGCGAGCCTAGAATATACGCCTTCACGTCCTCGGCCGGAAGCAGATTGTCGAAAAATAACTTGTCAAGCATCGCATGCTCTAACGGTAGTTCTCCCTCCGGGTCCTTGACTCTCTCGTCCTTCGCCAAAGACGCTAACATGCGTCCGCGAGCTGGACCAGCTGGCGCCAGCAACGCACACGAGACTGCGGCAGAAAGACACGCGAGTCTATCATCCGCGTCAATGCCGGCTTCGCCCTCGGATCCATGATGTGACAGCTCGTAATACTTTGCACAAGCCTCCAGAAATCTCTTGCGCGCGTCGAAAACGCGCGCTTGCGCAAGTTTGAAGTGTAATTTTGCACTCGCATTACTTGACTTAAGAATTAGCGCCGCTGTCTTATTAATCAGATCCTCGGCGAGGAGAATCCGTTCTGCCGCCGGTACGGCGTCGTCTTCGTCATTTTTGATCGCGTCCGTGTCAACGTCTTCCAACAGGTTCCTTAACACGCGGACGGAAATATCTACTCGGTAGTCGTCTGAAATCACTCGCTGTCCGCTTTCGAGTTTGATGCCACGGAGAATAGTGGCGGCCTGTATGGACCTGCCTTGTGATTCGTACAAACTGGCTAGGTGCTCACGCACAACGGACTCTTGCTCTTCATAGGACACCAATGTCGGCTGTAACACCGTGAGTGCATGTCTCAATAGCACTTCCTTGTCGGCTTGAGAGCATTCAATGTCAACTATATGTGAAATGTATGATGAAATAACTGGACGAGATACAACTAGACCTAGTGAGGGCGCATGAGCGAGGACAGATGTAACGTAAGTCTGAAGATCTGATGGATTTTCAAGCGGCGTCAAGAGCGACTGTAGGGCAGTAAATTTGTCCGGTTGCGGCACGGAGGATGAGGCCACAGATGTAATCGAATCCTGCAGTGACATTGTACAATCTGTGAAAGAACCCAACTATATTTTAGATTAGAGATCGTGGATTGCCTGGATAAGTTGAAATCTGAGCCGCAACGGGTGACGTCGTTACATCAACAAATCATCCTCCTCCAACTTTCTCGATTGTAAAAGCGCACATCTGACGGCATCTACCGATGCAATGACAGTCCCTTTACAATCGGTCCTGATCCTGGCATCTGCAGCTATTTTTGCTGTAATCTGCCAGATCGTACCCGATTCGTACCTGGTAACGACACACAAGACCTTTGAGTGATGCTGCTGTGGCTAACACGTCGCAGGATGAAGTTTTCCACATCCCGCAGACCCAGCAGTATTGCGCGGGCCACTACGATGTTTGGGATGACAAAATTACTACTCCACCAGGATTGTATGTGTAACATGAGCCATGTGATAAGCTCGGGCCTGACATTAATTTAGGTATTATCTCGCTGTCGTATATTCTCGGATACTGTCTCTCTTCACAACGTCGCCGACATGCACCGTAAAAGCCTTGCGCAGTTTTAGTCTTATTGGACAATTGAGCGTCCTTCCAATTGTACTATCGCTTTTTCCCGTCCGACACCATCATCTGTCCTCCCGAACAATTACTCTGCTCCAGCTATTCCCAACACTTTACTTTTTCTCATTTCTGTACTACACAGACGTCTGGTCTACAATCTTCACTCTTCTGACCATCGGACTTTCCACAAGAGCTACACAGGCATCATGGCTTTCCGTGCCGCTGAAGATAGCAGTCGGTTCCGTGGCTGTTACAATTCGGCAAACTAATATCATATGGGTCCTCTATGCTCTCGCAATGGAGATTCTTACTGTATTCGTATACCCAGATGAAAAGGGAAAGGATCGGGCAGATGATACGTGGTTTTTGGCCGCCAACGCGCGACTGGAAGACGTGCTCTCGCCGGCTGATTTCGTAAATGCCACTGTGGGCGCGTTCGTAAGGGTATGGCGTGGCTTGAGAGGACCAACGAAAGGACCCAAAGCGTTGAAAATTATGTGTTCTTATGCTCCGATTCTTGCGGGATTTGCAGCATTTATAGTAATAAATGGTGGGATAACATTGGGTGAGCTCTTAAGTATTCCGTTCAAGTGTACTGCCTTCCTGACTAGCTCTAGGTGACAAAAACAATCACGTCGCGGGGATACATATTCCGCAAATATTCTACTTCGCAACATTCACATGCGCGATGTCGATTCCGTCAATCCTCTCAATTCTATCACAGACACTCACTATCCTATTCTTCCGGCCTTTGACTTTCGCAATGGTGTCAGCAATCATTATTCTCGCCATCCGCACTACAACCATCGCACATCCATTTGTCCTGGCAGATAATCGGCATTACATATTTTACCTGTGGCGGAGGATACTCAATGCAACACCCTGGAGTCGGTATCTATTCGCACCGGGATATGCGATTGCGTTATACCTCGTCTTCGCGCGGGCCGTTCGAAAAGAGAAGATATTGACCTCTCTAGTATATTTCGGCGCATGCTCAGCAGTGCTAATACCGTCACAGCTAATCGAATGCCGGTATTTCATCGTGCCGTATCTTATCTGGCGGTTACGTGTTGCGACTCTGAAGGCCGAAGACGATGACGAACGAAGGGAAAATGTGATAGCGGAATATGTTGAGATGGTGTGGTACGCCATCGTCAATTTTGTGACTATCGGACTCTTTCTCGCGTACTCGTTCGAGTGGCCGTCAGACCCAGGAGTCAGGCAGCGGTTTATGTGGTGACAGCGGCCTACGTTGGACAAACATCATCTTTTTGATAGATATTCCCAAAAGTACAATTGTAGCATTGAAAATAGGAGCTGGGTTGCTCTAGTCGTATTCCATTTCTATATCCTCATCATAAGCAGTTTCTTTCCGAAAGACAATGTCGGGAACCGTCCACCCTGCTGCTTCGCATTTCGCAAGTTCACTGGTGCCTTCGGAAGTGCGATCGACACTTAATAGTGCCATGCCATAATATCCGCGTAACCTCGCATCCTCGCTAAACGGCCATTCCAGTAGGATTTCTTCCAGCCGGTCAGCGAGATCGTCCACGGCTCCGCTCTCGATTTTAAGACACGCGAAGGCGGTATACAGGCTGTCGACCTGATCTTTTGCCCTCGCGCGTCTGTTTGACGACGCTACATGACGGGGGGTTAATCGAACATATGACGCTAAGGATACCAGAAGCCAATCCAGCAGCGTCCCACGTGCTCGACTAGTAGGCGCCAAAGCTAGCAGTTGAGGCCAAAAAGGGAGAAGCGTGGCTGTCGAAGGCGAAGGCGTCCGGGGAGGAGACGGACGTGTCCGTAGCAACAGAGCTATACAACGACGGGCTACTGGCAGGTCGTCTCGGAGCACCGATAGGTGTATTAAGCGGATTAGAGCGTCTCTGTGAGTGGATTCAAGGGACTGTGGAGCCATTATGTGTTGGTTGTGTATACTACTTGTGTCATAGCAAATCTTCTAAATACTCAAGCGGAATATGGTACAAACCCCTTTGAAAAGGTTGGTCCCCGGAAAAAGGATCACCGATGTGCGGCTCGGCGCCTAAAATGCCAGCGATAATACTAAAGCGGCGGGGATTGTTCTAAAATGCAACAATATCAAACTTACGGCAGAGATGTCCAAACACCTGCACATTTCCATCATAAATAATACGTTCTTGCCACATCTTAGTGGCGTGTAGAGGATGCCTGTTAACTCGGTTTTCTTTTAGCCCTCTTCGAGGCCCGCCTGACCGATTTTCGCTCCACAAGCATCGCAGACACCCCTGGCCGTGCAATCTCACAAAAATAGTTCACGATGTTGGTCCGAGAATCGTCAGCGGCCGCGTCTAGCCTTGCAGCTGCTCGTCTGTCGAGATCGTCTGTGTCTCCACTATATTTGCAGCGTAAGTATTACCATTTTTCGGCGGGTGGCCCTGATGACAGACCTACGAAAGTCAATGGCAGAGATTTGCGCTTGGATCGAGCTTTCAAAGTTATGCTGCTGCATATCAGTAGCCAGAATTATACAATTTCTGGCTATCGGACTTTACATATCAGAGAAAGTGCTGTAACCGGCAATGCTACTCTGCTGGCGTCAATGTTGGGAATAAATGCTGACATGACTTTGCAGGGTTTTCTCGGACAGTTCGGCTTAGAACTGGCTCGACCAGCTCCACCATCCCGCGGTCTGCCTCCGAGGATCTCTCCCGGTTCATTTTTCTCTTGCGAAAGAACTATAGCACAGAAACTACAAATGTATCTTCAGGGCCACAGCCGCCGATGCCGCCGTTGAGACACAAACCTCCTACTCCTCTAACGCATGTCACACCGCCTGCGCAGAATGTTAAATCAGAGTCTGCAACAACCGAGAATAAAGACGGTTTAAGGGAGATTTCGGATGCAAAGGCAAAGGCTGAACAAAGTGCTGATAAGGCGAGCGAGAGTATTCTTGGTGAGATAGAGAAGTTAGCAGTTTCCTCTTTGGCAGAGACTAGTACAACTACTACAGTCGCGACTGCTAGTAAGCAGGCTAAGTCTGCGGCGACAGAAAAGAAGCCAAAGTCTAGCTTGTGGACGAAGATCAAGGATGCAATTCGGCATACATGGGATGGTACGAGGCTGCTAGGTGTCGAAATCAAGATCTCCTTAAAGCTTGCAATGAAGATGCTGGCGGGATACGAACTCACTCGTCGAGAAAGCCGTCAATTGAAGCGTACGACTGAAGATCTCATTCGACTTGTTCCTTTCTCAGTCTTCATTATTGTGCCATTTGCAGAGCTGTTACTCCCAGTCGCATTGAAGTTGTTCCCTAACATGCTGCCGTCAACATTTGAGGGTGCGGTCGCGAAGGAGAAGAGAAACAAAAATCTGCGGAAGACTCGGAAAGAAGTGTCAGAGTTCCTACGTAGCACAGTCAAGGAAAGTGGATTGGTACTCCCGCAGACATCAAACAACGCTCAACGAGAGCTATTCGCCGAGTTCTTCAGAAAAGTCCGAACTTCTGGCGAGTCACCTAGCCGAGAAGAGCTATTGAGCGTCTGCCGCATGTTCAAGGACGATATCGTTCTTGACAATCTTTCGCGACCGCAACTAGTCGCCATGGCGCGATATATGAATCTTCCGACGTTCGGCACCGATATGGTCTTGAGATATCAGATCCGACATCGAATGCGCCAAACTAAGCGAGACGATCGAGCGATCGACTATGAAGGCGTTGACTCACTGTCGGTTACTGAGCTGCAGTCCGCGTGCCAGTCTCGAGGTGTCAAGTCTCATGGTGTTTCCCCAGCCCGACTCCGTGATGACTTGCAAAACTGGCTTGACCTCCGTCTTCGACAGAATGTACCTAGCACGTTACTACTCCTTTCTGCTGCATACACTTATGGTGCAAGTGAGTCGATTGACTCGCACTATGATGCGCTCTTGTCCGTTCTAAGCTCTATTCCTGACGAGTTGTACCACGAAGCTGAGCTGCAAGTTCACCACGCTGAGGGAACTGCTACAAACAAGCAGAGACTGGAGGTCGTAAAAGAACAGGAAGAGCTTATCAAAGATGAGAACGAAGAGATCTCGAAAACTGGTAAGGTCATCAAGGACGACGTCTCTGTGGATGATGAGCCTGTCACGCACGAGCCTCCAAAGGACCAGGCTAAGTAGGTTATGCGTTATGCACTGCGAGAATGGGAACGGACATTAGAATACAGTATCAACATTCTCGACTCTAAAACGACGGTTTGTGTATGTGGAAGCTGAAAATTTGTAGTATAGCATAGGTGTCATCACACTAAGATTTACAAAATAGTCACAGGAGGGAAATGAATCTATTGGATATGCTTGCCAGATACTTTTATTTATTACATTTTGGGGATTTTGTACATGAATTCACTTATTACTGCGCGTTGTGTTGCTTTAGTTTCACCCTAACTGCATAGATCCATTGTGTCAATAATCAGTATTTCAAATGGAATAAATATCGTACATCCAAGTCAATCCTCAACTCCGTACAATGCCCAACAAGCACCTGCCTCGAAAGTCACATACTGCTTCCATTAACATCCAATCCCGACTGCTTCATGCGATCTAGCATCATCAAAACATCCCTCTCGACCTCTGCAACAGCCAACTCTAGCGCATCTTCGGGCTGCATACCGCCCTTTCTTGATCGTGCGTTGGATATTGCAGGCGGTGGACTTATAGCGCCGTTCACGCTCCGTTCTGATGGCTGAAACTGAGCTTGCTTTTCTGATATCACTGACTGAAATTTGAGTACCTCTCTGACCTTGTGCAGTGTCGGATCCTCGTCAACATCTCTTCTCCTGCTGGCTGATGAGGATGGCAATGAGACCACGTTGCACACTGAAGATGATTGCGAACTAGATTGCGCGGTTGCGAACAACGTTGACAAATCCGAAATCAATTCAGCAGTAGTAATCTCTGGAGGCGAGCTGGGCTGACTTGGTGATGCTGCGGTGCTCGGTCGGCCAAGCGACGACGTAGAAGATTCCAGCGATGAGCCTGTCGAGGATCGAGTAGTTGCCGATAGGCCTGTGGACCCCAGCAACCGAGATGACAACATCTTAAATAATGATGAGCCTAATAAATATAGCTAATGATTCGATGCCTCATTCGCGTATGTCCTATACCTCGGCCCGCTGGTACTTTTGAGGGTTGGAGGTAATTAGGTGATGTTTACATCCCCCACGGTTTTTTGTGTCGAAGATTTCATTGCCACGATCTAAAGCGTTCAATGACATTTGTCGACTACTAATGCTGATTTTAACCAAATCACCAAACAATGCCGATAATATACCGAAAATACGAGCCCCCACAGACATCGGTTCCTTTAGCGACAGCGGCTGGAGACGACGATGCTTCAGCTTCACCGGTTGCTCCGCGGGAAACGGCAGAGCGCGATCTAACCGCTATCCGACGACTAATATCGCAAGACTTGTCGGAGCCTTATGGTATATATGTGTATAGGTATTTTATATACCAATGGCCGCATTTATGTTTTTTGGCCCTAGACACAGGTGTACGAACATCGTCAACAAAATCATTGACAGAGCCAACAAGTGCAGAAAAGTCCATAGCCGATGCCGGCACGCAAACACAGGAGGATAATCTAGTTGGCGTCGTTGTTTGCAAGCTAGCATCGCATAGAGGCGTGAAGCTACGAGGCTACATTGCCATGCTAGCTGTTGCAACCAAATACCGAGGTCGCGGCATAGCAACCAACCTTGTTCGACTTGCGATAGATTGCATGATAGAAGGTGGCGCAGATGAGATTGTACTGGAGACAGAAGTCGACAATGAGTCCGCTATACGTTTGTATGAGAGAATGGGATTTATTAGGAGTAAGCGAATGCATAGATATTACATGAATGCGAGCGATGCTTTCCGACTAATACTGCCAGTGAAAGTCGAGAGTACGATCCGGTATTGTGTTCTTGCCAATGAACTTGATACTGGTCCCCGTAATGGAGGTGATCAAGAAGTCGGCGCAAGCTCGGGGGCCGGAGATATGTACATATAGTGCTACTGGCGTCGGTATTGTACGATATTGGGGGCATGATGGTACTCGTTGTATATTTAAAACAATTTAGATTTGTAAATATTTAAGGTAATTACGGTTCAAAAATGAAAACAGAAAACACAAACGATAGGAAGTCAGGACTATTGCAGACAATTCAAAACCATAGACAATAAGACAAGACATATATAACACCATTGCAAAGACAATTTCCTATTACAAATACAGAATACCCTCATCCACTCGACCATACATTTAGTCACACTCCCCCAAATTATCTATAACGTAAATTTTTATGCTGCCGAAATTTAATAGCTTCACTCATCCAACTTGGGAGCCAAGTAGAATCGCAAGTGACCAGCCGACAAGGGGTACTCAACCAAGATCGGATTCTCATCGGCAAGCTTAAGAGTAACCTGTTGAGACAAACCAGTGGCCTTACAGAAGTTGAGCAAGTATTTGGTAGACAGAGTCAAGCTCACGGGCTCGGAAAGATCAATCTTAGTGCACAACTCGGGCTTGTCAGCCGACGAATTTGGCTTCAAAGTGACGCTGCCGCTGCCAATATCGCCCTCGCATGTGAACTTGACACCACCCTTAGTGCAGTCAATAGTAATACTCTCCGAGATTGACTGCATATCTCTGCAGATCCGCTGGAATTCAGTCGACGGCATAGTGATACTCGCAGCATATTCGGTCTCTGGAATACCAAGGTGCTCCTGGTCGATATCCATGAGCTTGAGAGCGTATTCTGACATACGATCCTGCTGAGTATTCTCGAATCGGACAACAAGAGAATCCGCCGAATCGCCAGCTTCAAGGGTGAGGATATCTTCATTATTACCACACCGAAGAATCTTCGTCAACGAAACTAGATTGATGCCGAGAGCGAGATTTCTGTCACATCGGTACTCAGAGAAACCATCTGCTGTAAGCAAGAGCGAGACAAGAGAGACATGGGACGTATCCATTGCCTGTAGGGCCAAGCCATTCTCCGTGCAGTCAAAGTTGCAGTCCTGAACGAGTTCTCTCACGGCCTCGACAACCTACAGGACGTTGGTTATCACTTTGCTTTGATATGAGATAGGAAATCAGAATTAGAACTAACCTTCTTAAAAAGAGAAGCCTGCTCAAGTTTACCTTCTAGCATTGTGATTGATTATATGGATGTCTGTAAACTGTCAGCATATGATCCTCTTCGATTCGCTCAGAACGTGTGGAACAATATATAAACATTTTCAAAGCGAAAGGCCCTCAGATACTATCTAACGAATAATGGTGCTATACGATCATTCCGATTTTCACTAATACCATTCCAAATATTCTCGTCATAGGGCCGGGATCTGACAAATACGCGTAATATGAACCGTGGCGAACGGAACACGTTCAGAAGCAAGCGATCATCAAATAGAACTCACCTTGATTAAATGTAAATAAAATGCCTCAGTCCAATAAATTGACTAGTAGAATTTGAGTATTGTCCACCAAAATACAAACAGAAGTACGCGGTTTTGATGGTAATGACACTTAGAGAATACAACACGAGAACAAAAAGTCGGTAAGTTGCGGTGGGCGCCAGAATCTGCAACTCATGCCCGTCAATTTTCCGCTCTGAGTCTAAATTGAATGACAGGACGCGTGAAAGACGCGTTTCAATACGCAAACTGGCTATAGATATGGTTTAAATGTATGTGTATCACCCCGTTTATGGGAGAGACGTCATTCTACTCTAACGATCTTTAGGTAGGGTAAGGGCAGTAACTACATTCAACTGCGTGTCAATCGACATCAAGTTTCGTGCGTTGGTGTCCCGCATGGGATCACTAACAATCTCCGCGGAGGACCGAAATGCCAATGCCAAATCTCGCACCACCGTTTGAATATAAGCGACGCAAATTGTGGGTCGAGACACCGTCTTTGACTGGGTGTGTTCCAGACAGCGATGATGAAATTGAATCTAAGGCGGGCTCTCCGGCACTGGTTAGTCAAGAATGCGAGGACAATGACGTGGCGGCACATAAAGATGGAGAAAGTAGCGATCGAGAACTACAGCCTTTTGGCGACGGTTGCCGTTGCGAACTAATTGGTGCATATGTTCAGGAGATTTTGGAAGGCTTCGACAGGTTTATGGATGACGACGAAAACTATCAAATGACTACAACAACAACGGACGACGACGAAGATGAAACGATGTCCACGGTCGGCAGCGTGGAGTCCCAAGATGAACTTTGCAATAGCCACAAAGACGATCAAGGCTTTACTCTACTGATCAATGCAACTACTGTAACGCATTTTATACAGAAGGCTTACTACGTGGCCCTACTCGCTGTACTAACCTGTTCTATCTTCCAGTCCCCATCTGTTCATATAGAGGCACCGAATCGACGCCAATATATACGAATGAATGGATGCTACTATTGATGGTCCCTAAGGTCGACGAACTTGTCATAAATCCTGTTGAAACGAAACAGCCCTGCCGTGTCCCCAACTACTCTTAGGATTGGTTGATAACTATAGCCGTAGCAATAATTACTTCTCTCTACTTCCGTAAGTGCTAGTAGATGTCTATATATATATCAATTTGCTATAAAAGTAATAATTATAATATGATCAACCTTCCTTGACTTTCGCAAACACTAATATACAAATGATATCCCACGTTGCCGGTACAACACCAAAATCACTCCAATTATTCATTTGCACAAGTGTTGTATCCATTGCCTATTCATCAATCCATCATAAATGAAATCCATTACCCATTTTGAAGTTCGGATCGAGTAAATATATCGTACCAAAAACGACAAAGCCATAAACGAGGGGAAGTTTTGAAAACCATACCTTGAACCCCTTATCCTCTATCATTACGACTATCGCCAAACGTCGGAACTTGCTTGCGTCTCCTCTCGCCCATAGGGACTTGTAGAGGTTGAGACATCGAGAAGTTTGTGCTTATCATGTCTGTGGCGGGCGTATCACTTTCCCACAAAGCATCCCTCGAAGCTATGCCAGATAACGCATACGACGACGCCATCAGCCCATTCCCCGGTGACGGTTGGGGCCTCGGACGAATAAAGGATGGCGTCTGCTGTTGTTGTTGTTGTTGTTGTTGTTGTTGCTGTTGCTGACACTGATTTTTACGCGCCCGATCTCTAACATCGGCTGTGATAGTTGCCCATCGGGGTGAGCCCTGGGCAGGATATTCTGATCGTGTGGTTAGTGGGGCAATTACAGCTGATGCACACGGACGCCGGGAATACTGAATATTCTTAGACACGCTAGATCGCACACCGTGAATTGGAACCATGCCAGTCTCATGACCAGTCGCCTGAACCAATGACTGGGAAAACCTCTGAACTCGCCGAGAATCCATATGTGGCACTGGAGGTGGTGGGAATGGCGGAGGAGTTCCGAGTGCCGGAGCACGTCGCCCAAGGTGATGTGACGGCAATACAGGGCCGGACATAACAGACGGAAAAATCGGTTGAATCATGATTGAACTTTCAGGGAACTGCACCTGACTCGGCATTCGTGGTGATAGACGCTGAGCTTGTCTTCTCTTTGTTACGCCAGGATGAGGAGCAGCACTCACAAAATTGGGCGCCAATGAACTGGACCTTTGGGCTAATGTACTTGATCTCGCAAGCAGTGCACCTTGGCGGGAAGAAGGAGGCACCTCAGATAACGTGGCTTCCTGCTTAATCGTAGCTGGCTGTGGGAAATGCCCTGAGGTCGCGGGTGTGAGAACTGGGGGAGGAGGCAATTGGTGCTTCTGGGAAATCGAGGACTCCGCGAGCACTTCATCCTCCCGACAAATACCTAATTGAAGGTCTGCGACAGATGTGCGTATGGAATTTTCAACATCGGACCCTGACTTCATTGAGATATCGGTCGACGATACTTCCACGTCCGGCTCAGACCCAGGGACAGAAGATCTCAGCGGTTCGGCTTTCATAACCAACAGTTCACGAGATTCAAGCTCTTTCCATACTGCCGACCTCTGTCTGCGCGGAACATTGTAAATATCGGATGTACCTATCGGCAGCTGTCTAACCGCACTCTCCGAAGAAGGTGAGTGGTTGTCCTTAGTGCCAGACCTACCCATAAATTTTGCCATAAATCCTTTCACCCTGTCGGACCCGAAATTTTTCACGCTATCCTTGGCTACATCAGTAATAGTGGTGACTATGCTGATACTAGAAGGAACCGGGACAGTGGTAGTCGCGGGGGAAGGAACATTCGTATCGCTGGAAACAGCCTCACGCCGTAACAGGGCGCCGCTTCCCTTTAATGTCAATTTCTTCCGTTTACGAACAGAAGATCCACGGTTTCTAAAAGTTGATGTCATTGGAGACGGAAAAGATGTTTCCTGTAACACGTCTGCGACGTGGATCGTAGTCGATGTCCGTTGAGGCATCGGTGACGAAGGAGGCGTAGGTAGCATCCTGTCGGGCCGGGCGAGCTGCAATGGTGCCATCGGTTCCTTGCGATCGCTATTAGCCCACTGAAGAGCCTTTGAAATCTCTTCTTCCACCTCAATGACCATAGAAACGTGATGCTTCCATCGAGCTTGCTCATACCACTGCATTTCTTCCTGGAGAGCGCGTCTGGGCTCTTTAGAGGTTGCCCAACTCAGGTCCCCTCCTTCGTCTGGCTTGACTCTAGCAGTTTGTGAACTACTTGCAGCTGCATACACCGCTTCTCGCAATCGTTTGACTCTCTCTTCACCAGGGCTTGCAGCACTCACTACATTCACAGTCCGCGCACTTGGTGCAGCGTTCAATGACTGATATTCACGATAAAGGGACAACAACGACGGGCGATCCCGCAACTTTACACCAGCCGCTGCAGCGGCAGTGGCAACAACGACCGTGGACTCGGTTCGATTGTGAAACATAAAGCTTCGTGATGCAAGGCGACGAAGATTATTTCGGCCGTGCGCCGCCCTAACTTGAGATAGGGTCCGATCTTGCAACACAGATTTTGCACTAAGTCTCTCTTCGAAGACGACAAAACGATCCTTGCATTTCAGATCAGACAAAACGTTCGAAATCTCGGAAACAGCTGCGTCAAACTCTACAATAACATGAGCGGAGAAGATAGACTGTCGACTGCTTAGCTCTTCAGGACCGTGTGCACACAACCAAGTCCACCAATAAGCATCGTCAAGCGGCAACTTGGCAATTTCTAGAGACTGCTGAATAGATACATCTGATTCGGCCTCGAGTGCTCTCGGTGGCTGAGGTTTGCGTCGGGATGGGGCGCGGAATAACAGTTCGGCCGATGGTAACGACAGCCCTGGGTTCGAAAGCGTTGGGCACGACTCTGTTGGGAACCCGCGAGATATAAATTGTGACCAGCTACTAGCTGTAGGTGGTGTTTCCGGTCCGGTAGAGCTTTCAGTAGACCACTTGGATGAGCCACTGGTGTTTCGAGTGCGAGGTTGTCGTTCAGTCGCATCGGTATCCGAATTTGGAGAATCGCGAACGGCGTCATTCCAAAAACCGTAATCCTTGAAATGTGCCCATTCTTCTGAACAAATTGATTGTGCTGATTCGATATTGGACTTTTTCGCCTTCAGAGATACGTACGGAGATATTGGCTTAACATTCGCCGTACACGTAGAAGAGGACTTCTCGTTGGAGTCGGAAATATATGAGCACACATCGTTCAGAATTTTTGTGAATTCATCAGTCAAGAAGCTGTCGACCCCAGCCGTTGAGGAGCACTGGGACGCGTAAAGGAAGGCTTCGACGGCCGCGTCGTTGGCTGAGACGTCACCAACATTAGGATTGCGACGAGCGAGACCATGGAATCGGTCAAGGATGTGCCTTGGGGAGGACGAGTAACCTTTCACAAAAGCAGACAAGAGTAACGCGTCTGTCGACGAGGAGGAGGTCGAAATTGTTGGCGGATAAGGGGTTGATGAAAGCAATGTGCTCAGAGTGATGGGCAGTGGAGAGATAGATGCTAAAGTTGCAGTGGGAGAGGCCGACTGCGAGCGCAGATATCCAAAGAATAAGTGAGCGGAAGCATCGGCCGCCCTGTAATGTTGGCTGGTTAAAGACTGCTTTGCGTAAGCGATAGACATCTGAAATCACTTACTTTGACCAGATTTTATATCCTTCTGAAAACGTTGGCCTCGTCTGGGAACCACCAACAGCGCCATTAACATTGTCGCTCTCTTCCACAAGACGGACCATATCCTCGCTCAGAGAGAATGCCCACCAAGCAGCCAAACGCGCGATTTTGCGTCCCGCCATACCCGACGTTTTCCAGTGCGATGCGAGAGCCGACAGCAAGTCGAAGAAATTGAAAATAATACGTGATCGTGCGGGCGAGTCAGCTGCAACGGGGATAATCATCTTGAACGCGTTCTGGGCCCTGCCGGTATCTACTATTGTTAGAACAGGACGATAAGAGTGAAAATCGCGCCGTACCTTCTTCACCCGCTTTAAACAATTCGTATACATCCCATGTCACAATTCCACCGGGAATACGCGCCCAGACCCACTTCAACGCGCTTACAATTACAAAGATGTCCGAAAGCTTGATCTCGCGCTGGATTTCTGATGAGACCAACGCATCAGCCTCGTAAAATATTCGGTGAACGAAACGCTTAGCTTCGATAAGATCGTAAGTGGGTCGGCATGGCAATAGCACTAATGGTTCCAGCACGCCGCGTAATTTAATTTCGTCAATTGCAAGACCGATGAAGCGGTCGGCCACATCGAGAGATATCGATGTACGTGCCCATATGTCGTCTGGTGAGTATCGGGGAAGATCACTGATAATATCATGGGCTGAATCGAGAGGTGAACCAGGACCAGTGCTTACGGGTGTGAGCGGAGACGCGAAATTCCGCATTGCGTCCAACGGTCGAAAACCGCGGAAGAAGCCGGGCATCTTGTTGATTGGGACGATCACAGAGACGAGGTGTTAGAATTGTAACTTCAAGGATTGCGATATATAGTGTAGGTCAAGTGCAGAAAGTAAAGAGGAGTCAAGGGAAGGCAAAGCTCAAGGAGTATATGGGGGTATATCAGGAAAACAGAACCGCGAGACACTTTTTTGGGATGAGGCACCCACATGGCTTTCAGGAATGTAGCTCGAATAGATTGGGGACTGCTGTGAACGAGATCACGCGGTAGACGTATCAGCAAATTAAAGGAAGATATCCTAGTCTAGGCACAGTGCGACACGTCGTCGCAATTGTGAATCTGTTGTATGGGGGAGGACATATGTAAGATCTGCAGGACGCGGTTAGCTTTTCCTGGCGCGATGCCTCAGTTCAGACATTATTAGCCCGTAGGAATGGTTCAGGGGCATCAAAATTTATCATGGATCACCCAATCACGACAAATATTGTTTGCGGGTGCAGCACCCTTTATATTTTGTTGAGCCGTAGCAGCAGTGGCATGGCAGTTCAGACGATAAATGCTCAATGTGTATTTTATGACAGTTCTGGAAGCCTGGAAGGGCCGACAGCGTGGGAACAGGGCTTCTTCGAATGCCTGGCGAACACCCATCCGCTAGCGAGTTGAGGCTAAATCGTTGCTCAGACTAACCTCCTTTGTGATGATACCTTGCTTCGTCACGTATGATGGAATGGTGGCAAGACCTCCCCCCGTGCATGTTTATGGCGACCCCGGTTGATTGCAGGGCTTCTACGCTGGTAGTGAACTACGTTAATGATGCACAACAAAGTATCTAGGTCTCCCGACGCAAGTCCAAAGCATGCAGGATGGTACCACCAAGACCTCGGCCTTTTGTTCCTAAATTCAAAATCCGGGGTTTGGTGGCCGTCTAATACAAGAGGACGCAAATATACGGGTAGATATACATAATGTCAGACTGGATACATAGCATCACGCTTAGCAAAATGCAGCCGAGGCGCTTTTTGGTCAAGGAGCAGAATTTCTGTTCTCGATCTGGGCTGACAGTACGTGCTAATTCCACGCACGGCCGGCACCAATCATTTATTTTAAGTACTTCACTTCTAGTCATGCCGATATCATCACGTGAGACAGCGCGGAAAGGGAAGTAGCCAACGTAGCCTTTTCTAAGCGTATTCTTACCTCTAACTTCGTTGTCAAATCTACCGATTTCCTGCCAGATTTCTTACAGGCTGCAAAGCAGACATGGCTCCCAACCTCGCAGCATGACCTCATACGTGACATGATCCTAAGTAAGACGCTGAAAACAACCCTGATAGCTGAAGTCGCCAGTTGCAGCGACCGCGCCATTAAAACAATCCGCTCCGATCTTCGCTGCTTTGGCACCAGTCGAGCGCCTCCCAATGGTGGTTGACGCCCTCGGTCCATCACGCCTCCTACCTATCCTTGAGGCTCTTTGTGAGTATTTACTTGAAAAGCCACGTCTCTACGTGGACAAAATGGTACTTTTTCTGTGGGATGAAAGTATTTCACGCGACGTCGGTAATTGGAGCCGGTTTTTATCTCTCCTCATGTTACTCCGAAGTCACAGAAATACTATTGTATGCAATGTAGGTATAATCCATGATCAGCCATGTCTAATCGGTGTATTTGCAAAACATATAACGCACTAATCCTTTGCGATTATGTAGTAGACAGGTACAACAGAATATCCTCTCTGAAGAATGCGAACTTATGCTACATGAGAAGTTGCCATTATCATATCCATCATAACAAATTATATCAATAGACATGAAGGAGATATAGTTTGGATTGCGTCATGACAGTGTTTACTCTACGCCTTCTTATCGGCGCCGTATGCGCGGGTAGCATACTGTCCATCGATGACAATCAAGTCTTGAGGACGGTAATCCTTAGTGCCCTTTAAGTAAGTCTCGATGATGTTCTTAGTACCTTGCGCATATCGGACCTGGGCGTCAATCGAAGTACCGGAGATGTGAGGAGTCATCGCGTTACCACCTCCGTACGGGTTACGCATATCTCTCCATGGGTGATTGGCAGGGGCAGGCTGCGGGAACCAGACGTCACCACCATATCCACGGAGATGACCAGACTTGAGTGCTGCGGCGACATCTTCCTTGACACAAATTGCACCACGGGCAGTGTTGACAAGCCAAGCGCCTTTCTTGAACTTCGCCAACAAATCCTTGTTAACCAAGCCATATGTGGACTCATGAAGCGGGCAGTTGACGGTTACGACGTCCGCCATAGAGACAAGCTCTTCGAGGGAGTCGACGCGACGGACGTTAAGTTCTTTTTCAAGTTCCGGAGATAAACCCTGGTAGTCGTAGTAAAGAAGCTCCTTGGGTTCGAAGGCAATTAGACGCTTCAGAACTCGTTGACCGATACGACCAGCGCCGATTGTAGCGATGATTTTACCTTCAACATCAAAAGAATTCTTTGCAGCAGCTGCAACATCCCACTCATTATCTATTATCTGCTCATGAGCCGGCACGAAATTCCGAACGAGCTGGCGCACTTTTTAGCATCAATAGTCAACAAACAGCACGCTATACATACAGCCAAGATTGTCATGACGACATGTTCAGCGACAGAGGTCACATTTGATCCGGTTACTTCAGCTACTGTAATTTTTCGCTCATTGGCCGCAGCCAAGTCAATGTGGTCAGAGCCGACGCCAGCAGTAACTAACAACTTGAGGTTCTTGGCTTTCTCAATTCGTTCACGAGTAATATAACCCGGATGGAAGGGAGTTGTGATTACAATCTGCAAATTTGTGTCAGTCCATTCTAGCATTCAGCTAAAGAGAGTATAATAGGCTACTTGCCTCCGCATCGACAATTTCGCGGTCAAGGACACTATCTGCGCCTTCCTTCGAGTCCGTGGTAACATAGGAGTGGCCATGTGATTCAAGCCACTCACGGATACCAAGTTCGTTCTCGAGACACCCGTACATGCGAGGCTCGTCCTTAGCGTGCTGGCCACCCTGTTATCCGTTAGACTGAATTCCGCCGAAGTATGGTGCATCACTCACCTTATACAAAACTGCTAAAACTTTGACCATTGCTAGTATTTAGAGGCTATTGAAATGGATACAAAATAACTGCCACCTGTTGAGACTGAATGGAATTGGAGTTAGAGGAAGATCGGCGCCGGAGGGGGCAGGTTGTGGGTAGCGATGTGGGAAGCAATGTGGGTAGCGATGTGATATTTATATCGGTTTCCAATTGAGAAGGACGCGGTTTGCGCCTTGTTCCAGAGCGTGGGAACGAGCGGGCGTGACATAACAGATTGGCTAACTACCGGCGATTGGACAAGGTCGGGGTCGGCCGTTAGGTTGTCTAGTTCGTCCACGTTGATGGCAAGAGGTTGGTCTGGCGAACCTTGCCCCGCACTTGCCGGCGGTCGCTGGATATCTTTCGGCGACATCTCGGTATCTGAGCTAGGAGCATATTTAATGCGCCATTTAATATTTCCTACGTGGGCTCTTTTTGTCCCTTTTTTGCTCAATAACGGATTTGATCTGCGGGCCCCTGTGATTCCTCTGTGCATGATCGAGCATGACGTCATACCGAACGCGATACGAAACCCTGGTCTCGGCATTTTGTTCCCAAGTTCAAAATCCGGGGTTTGGTGGCCGCTAATGCAAGAGAACGCGATACTCATATTCCTCTGTAGCTCGACAGGCAGGAATCTGTCTAGATTTGTCCGAGAAGTATGGAATGGTCAGCAAAAATTGCCTCGGTCAACTTTCCACAGAAGTGGTAAAATCGTTCCGAGCAGAAGTGCTTCAATGCGGGGAAAATACTTTATCAAACTTTGCGGCTCTGATTAGCGAGCCACCACATGCACGGGGAAATGGTCTCGTAACAACTAAAGGTATGGAACGACCAGAACGTCCGCGGTCTATTCAAAAAGCGGTTTTTATACCTGATTAAGCATTGATGCTAATGTCATAATACAAAACTGGATGAGCTAGACATGGGGAAATGTGCAATTTGTTATCTTCGGAGTTATCACCAGGCCTATTCTTATTTTGCACAATTAGTTCAGGGGTGGCGGCCAAGGCAACGCGACACGCGGCATCAGTGAGATCAACCCTGACCCTGACAGCGAATCACTGCGGAGTGAAAAAAATGTGCGCGTGTAGTTGACATAAAAGTAGTCAATGGAGAATTTGATTGAACATAGACACCAAATACCGAATGAAGATTGAGTCGATGTGATAAAACTGCATATAAAACACTTCCTGTGTTGTACTTTTAAATGCACCACAGCACGGTAGATAACGCCGCAGAGTATCGTGTCGGGCCATGCGACACACACACTATTATTGATTCGGACTTGTACATTTCTTGTCAGGGTACTTTCGATCAATATGCTTATAAAACGAAACCCGCCAACTTGAAACTTTAAACTATTCTATTCCGCCCGATTACAGATGAATGCATAATTGTATAAACAGTAAATATCGATATCTATGAACGTGGCCCCTAATTTATGGAACGGTGTCACTCACACTAACTCTACACTGCCTCAATATTGCCGCAATATTATGCGCTCTTGGAAATCTCGTTCTTCACCCAGCCCTCTAAACCGCCTTGGATAATAATATCCTGGAGATTTGGTCCAAGATCACCGATCTTCTGCTCCAAAACGACTCTCGCGTCGGGTTCTGCACCTTCTCGAATCTGAACACGTGCATTACGAACGTCCCATTTAATGAATAAGCCGGTTCGTCGCGTGAGTTCCGGCTCCGAGGCTTTGAATTTTTCGCGCAATAGTGAGATTAGGGCTGGTAGTTCGAGTGTGAGAAGGGCGTTGTTGATACTGTTGCGAAAAAAAATATTTCCGAACGAGCCCGCGACGATGAGACGAATGTCCCTGGCAAGAATGCAAGTAGCCGCCTGTTCACGAGACGAGCCAGTTCTATAAATATTGTCAGCATTTACTGACGGCATGAAGTCGAAATACACACAACTATGTATGTCATACCCGAAGTTAAAGCCGCTGACAATGACATCACCAGCGTATGTCTTGCTACCAAATGACGCATCGTAGTTTTCCATACAGACCTTGGCCATTTTATCACGAGTGACGTCATCTTGGTATGTGTACTTTCCGGGATAGATACCGTCTGTATTGCTGAAAGTTTACGTTAGTATCTGAACACCCCAAAATGGCATCAAGAATTTAATCTTACATGTTGTCGGCATCGCAGAAGACAAGCTCTCCTTCAATCAACGCTGGGAAACCATCCAAAACCTGTGTGGGAGCAGCAGCGTCATCCTCGGCCGCGGCGCCACTGTTGTCGACAGGAAGCTCCGCGCTGACGAGCTGCAAATTGTTCGAAACCAGACCACCTTCGACCTCAGCAGGTGAGCCGATTCTTCCCAGTACAGCCGACGCAGCGACAACTGCCGGCGACGCCAAGTATGCAAGGGCGTCTCTGCTACCCATTCGACCTTTGAAATTTCTATTCGTAGCAGATATGCCGACTTCTCCATCTTGAAGAAGACCGACTCCTAGGCCAATACAAGGGCCACAGCCAGCTGGGAGTGGTTTCGCCCCTGCCTCGAGTAATGTGTTCCATGCACCATCAGCCTCAGCATCAGCCTGGACATTTGAGCTTGCCGCGGCGATGTAAAATTCTACGCTAGGAGCGACCTTGCGTCCCCTAACGACTTTAGCAGCAGCCTGGATATCAGACAGACGACTGTTGGTGCAAGAAACGAGGTACGCTTTCTGGATAGCGATGTCTTGCTTAGCAAGGTCTGTTAGAGAATTCATCACTTTCACGGAATTAGGGCCGGAAACATATGGGGCGAGAGTGGATAGATCGAGGACTAAATGCTTGGCGTAGATGGCATCTTCAGATGGTGACAAGATAGGGTCGCCAATGTGTAAAAGGTCGGCCTGAGCTTCGACGCGATCCGACGATACCCGTGGGTGTGGCTGAGGAAGTCTCAACACTCGGGAACGAAGCCAGTTAATAAGGACTTCGTCAACTGGAAACAGACCAGACAAAGCACCCCATTCGGTAGTCATGTTTGCGATGGTGAGACGGTCGTCAACAGTGAGATCCGGAATGGCATCGCCAACAAACTCAATGGCATGATTCAAAACGTCATCCTTGTTGAAAACACCACAGAGTGCGACAATAACATCCTTTCCAGACACACCAGATGGGAGACGACCACGAAGTTCGACCTTGGCTACCGGAGGGATCTGCCACCAAGTCTGGCCAGTTGCCCAGATAGCTGCCGCATCCGTCCGGACCATAGGGGTCCCTAAACAACCGACGCCACCATACATATTGGAATGTGAGTCTGAGGCGACTGTGAGAGTGCCTGGAAAAGCATATCCTTCCTCAACAAGAATCTGATGGCCAATTCCTCGCCCTGCCGGATAGAAATCAATTCCATGCTTGTGAGCAAAACTTTCGATATTCGCGTATTTTTCGAGATTCTTGGGTGACTTGTTCTGAACATCGTGGTCAAGCGTTAATACCACTTGGCGATCATCATAGACCTTAGTGGCCCCTAGACCATGGAATTTCATTGCGACGGGCCATGAATTGTCGTGAGTCATGCAATGCTGAGGTTTAATTGTAACGAAATCACCTGCTCGAACATATTTTCCCTGAGGTAGCCCAACACTATACCTCTGAACGATTTTCTCGGTCAAATTCTGCGGAACTTTGGCAGCAGTCGCCAGTGTTCGTCTCGAGATACCGGCTCCTATCACGAACAATCCAGTGGCGGGCTTCGGCTGCTTTACATGCGTGCAGGATCTCCACACTGCGGTGACGGTGAACGTCGGACGCGGCATGGCTCCTATTGTCTGTGTTAAGAGCGCGGGGCCAGCAATAGTGCGGTGGAATGTCAAGTGAGCTAGTGTGGGGAAATTTTTCTATGGTTGATTTGGGTTCTCGGGAAAACGCCGGAAACGGGTAACGGCGGACACAAATGAGCGCATCCAATCTCAAAATAAAAAATTGCGAACTCAGACAATTTGATGTTTGATATTATTCTCGAGCCAGTGACCAGTATACTGGGCAATTGAGACCTATTCTCTAAGTACATGCACCGGATTTAATACATTGCTCGATTGCCAGCCCCACATGCAGCATCACCCTCCCCAGCATTCACCTCTACTGCTCAACCGGTTACTTTGCTTAAAGGACGTGTCCCCGTTTGTTCTTGTCCTAGACACCCCTAAACAGACAGCAAAATATTTCTTGTTAGAATTTATTCACAGAAATAAAGAAGGTTCCGTACAGGGGCTCCAGATCATATTTTTGTCGTTCGAAACCCCTGCGGGATCGCTAGACTGGATTAGGTGTTCGAGCTTGCAATTTGTATCGTGCAATCACCTACCACATAAAAGGATTCATGACAAAGTCATTAGCCTACTTCGGAGCGATCAGAGTGAGTAAACACAAAATCTGTCGATCATAATTACTAATTGGGATTACGCAGAATCATTAATACTCGTGGATTCACTCTCAGGTGTCGCTGCAGTTGATCTGGTCACATTTATTGCTCCATTAATTCGACCCGCGTCAACACTAGTTGCGATATCCCACCTTCCGTTGCCAGGATACACAGCTCTACCGACGCCGTCTTATGCTCCATCTGCAACAACTCAGCTGCTCTATCTTGCTACGACGATCATCAAATTGTCTCCTAAGCCCGAGATCGACATCGACGAAGACGACCTGGCGTCTGACACCTTCTTACTTCCACTAGGTTCGAATTCAGCACAATGCAGACTGGAGTTTCTGCACAGAAGGAAGTCAGGTCGGGCCGTACAGGGAAGCTTTAAATTTGATTTTACCACTCATACTCTCACTTTCATTCCGACGTCCACGACTGCTGGCGATTCGGGTGGAACCACGGAACAAGGCGATGATGCGTTACTAAAGGATCTCACGACGTTCAATCTCGGCACCACTGAGAAACAGAGAATTGCAAGGGATAATGTTGAGCTACCATATCTGAAGGCACAACAGGGCGACATGACTGAACCGGTTGTCGGAGGAGCAATTGTATATGAGTTTGAAAAGGAAGACGATTATGACGAAGAGGACCCTTACGAGGATCCGTTTTGACAAACATCACTTGAATTTTCATATAGTCTTTAAGGATTGGTCGGTCACAGCATGCTCCCTACCTGTGGTCACTATTTGAGTGGTCTTCCGCGCCGTACGGCGCAAGGCGGCGCATCGAGCGTCGTCGACATGTAAGATATAGGTCTAGGTAATTTGTGCCAAGGAAGGCTGGACATAATTATATACCAGTGGGTCATTTGTGTACAGGAATCAGAAAAGCAGTGACATTATTCTGAGCAATGTACTATATTTAAAGTGATAATTCATACAAACCCGGTTACAAGCTTCTGCATTTTGTATCGTTAGTAAGTCGTCACTGAAAGCCATCCATACATCGTGATTTCACGGTCTAAGACGGAGGCCCTTATCATGCATTACACTCAGTTTGATCGTTTATCTCAAAAATATCCAATACACAAGAAACACGAAAATCAGTGACGCACCAACCACCGGCGCATACTGTCGTATCATAGCATCAAAATTGATTTGTTTCGCGGCCTTTCTGTATTTGGATGACTCAGCCCGTAGAGACGACGACAGGTTGGTCATGCGATCGAGACTGTCCCCTCTGTAAAGAAGGTCTTCAATGTTCTTGGTCATAACGCGCGTCACATCCTGTAATTCTGAATTGAGCTTATCAAGATTGACTGATGTCCGGCTGTCTTCGTAAACGCGCTTGGTTTTCTGGATAAAGTTGTCTGAAGGAACGGTTATTATTAGTAATTTTGGTCGCAACCGCAAGTACATCCTTGATCCTATAAACGCTCACCAAAGTTTATAAAAGCAAAAGGACGAAGATCAGGCTGGTCGATTCTATGTCCGTATGAATTGATGAATTCTCTGTCGAGCTCATCTAGGTATGTGAAAGCAAGCTTGCGAGGATAAGATTTCTCGCAGATTGTTATATAAATGAGCCCATTTGCAATTAAGTAACTATAAATCTCAGTACAGCCTCCGAGACACAAATGAAATACGAGACAGACATACTGGTGATTATAAGGACCAGATTCAATAGACGCCCGGGGCTCAGATGTCTCGTTCAGTTTTCGGATAATCTCCTTCTCTTCTGTAGTATATTTTGCTAAATCACTTTGATCCTATTTTGCGTCAGAAGTACGATTTACCTACAGAATGGATATTCATCACATATGCGTGCCCATAAAACATACTTGTGAATCATCTGTCGACGCTGCGAGGGGAAGTTCTACAAGAAGTTGTTGGCATAAGCAATGTCTAACTACCATCAACCCGCAAAGTCCGATCAATTGCATTTATCTGTTAATATGTTCTTGTTGACATATGATATATGGCGACACAATGACGACCAGGCGGTTTCTGTAGTGAAGGCATAGTACTCACTGTCATTTAAACGCACGATTGTCGTAGAGCGAATCATGGTGGCTGTTATTGGGGACAAATCACCAAGCTATAGCTTCCTAGTCGTCTTATCCAAACCAGATCTCAGTGATTCTGTCTCAAAGACTGATACTGTTGTGTAAATCTGTCAATACCGCTGACGTAGCTATCAGCCGAAATGCCAGAGCGTAGAAAATGTACACCTAGATCACTTATAACACCGCCACATCTCCAGCCAACTAGGAATTCCGGTAGTGTGGCTCAGACTAAGCTTCGAACGGCGCGGCTCAATGTGAGATAAAAGTGACTTGTGAATTTGTGACCGGGTTGACAGCGGACCGACCATCCGCGCTCTGGGCTTCGTCATCTCATTGAGACTCAAACTGCTGCTTAATTAGCTCAACGCGACAATATATAGTCATTTCAGCTCGCACCTTACGATTCCACGAGTCCTACCTTGCTTGAAAATCAGATGCAGGAGGCTTCGACGCAGAAAATTTAGCGCCAGAGCGCTTTTAGAGTGCAGACTTAAGTCGTTTATATTTGCTGCTGTTGAGTTCAGAATCTTCCCCGGTGTGCACCGTACCATCTCTGCTCGGACAACCTTCTTCACAATCACTAGAATATAGGAGCAGAACCGAAATTTACGCGCAGATGGTTGAAATCGCCTTTACTGTGGTTTGAACAACGTTTATACGATGCATCATCATCAACGGCAGCAGCAGCAACAACAACAACAACAACAACAACAACAACAGCAGCAGCAGCATGGCGCTGCGGACGATGCACTGCTGCAGACTGGTACGATTAGGGTGCCGTTTGGAGGGACGTACAATACCAGCGGTCAGTACTATGTTTTTCCAAATGCGAGGATTCCGGCACCCCACAGCTCGTCCGGTCAACCGAACACTTCGTCAAGCGCTAGTGCAAATAACAAGCAGCAAGGTGCATTGCGCCGGCGGAACAGACGGGCTTATCAACAGACAGGTTCAGGATTTGGGCAGCAAGACCAAAAAGATCCGGATTATGATCGATCGTTGCCACTTCAGGCTCTTGATGAAAGCGGCGAGGTTCACCCGAACATGACAGCTAGTGGGTCTACTCTTGCTAATGTCAATGCCGTGACCCCAGCATATGGCTTGATGTCTAGTGGCGAATTGCCATCAGGCCCAAGGCAGCTGTATGATCCGAAAACAGATCCTATACCGGCGTACACAAAACCTCAGTCACAGACTCATCTTCAGCAGAACAAAGATGAATCCGGTAGTAACCATGGAAATACTGGCGTTGGCGGAGGACGGCGCAGAAATCGCGATCGTGATCGTCGAAATAAACGTCGAGGGGATAGCGATCGTGAGGGAAATGCTCGCGAAGCAAAAGCAAACGATAATGCAACCACCGGCTCTCAAACTGGAGGTCATGAGATCAACCGCCGTTTCGGTGGGAAGTTATATAATCCTGACTCAGAGATTGAGGAGATAGTTGGGGGGAATAGCGTCAAAATGGGATCGCCAAATAATGCTGGAGGTGGCGGAAGACGTCGTGGACGAGACAGGAACACTAGGCACAGGGGCGGACAGACCGAATCTCATAAGCTCCACGAACCAGCACCAGCTATTGCGTCCGCGTCCCATACGCGCGAGTCAGGAAAGATTATGCTTCTGAAAAATCCAAATTCTGAGAATGTGAGCAAGTCGACGCGGTCTAAAATTGTCCCGCAGCTGGAATATCACAGAGACACTCCGCAAGAGATAGAACAGAAGGTCCGATCAGTTTATGGGAAAATTGTGTACCTTGAGGGACAATCCATCGAGATTGATACGAAGCAGGAAGCATATGCCTGGAATCACCAGTCAGAGTTTGATGAGTTACTTTGGTGGGATCTTATTCAACTTCATGAACGTCTTATTGAGGAGTATGAGGAATTTTTATTTGCGTGCCACATGGTGAATTCTACGCCAGCTATTCAAAATTTGCCGAAAAAGTACAAGATCCCATCGCGAATGTGGAAAAATGGCGTTTCAAGGTTGATCGAGCTTCTTCGTGCATTTCTGCCAGAGTCTTTTGATTCGCTCGTGTCCTTTATTTACTTCACTTACAAGATTCTTACGCGTCTTTATGAATTTATTCCCACAGAGGAGGGGACTTGGTTGGAGTGCCTTGGGGATCTGGCGAGATGCCGAATGGCCATTGAGACTAACTGGGATGATCG